>NC_132920.1:55198569-55464843 GCF_047675955.1 Chlorocebus sabaeus
GAAAGAAGCTTTCTGAGAAACTGCTCTGTGTTCTGTTAATTCATCTCACAGAGTTACAACTTTCCCTTCAAGAAGCCTTTCGCTAAGGCTGTT
This sequence comes from Chlorocebus sabaeus, assembly GCF_047675955.1. Taxonomy (NCBI): domain Eukaryota; kingdom Metazoa; phylum Chordata; class Mammalia; order Primates; family Cercopithecidae; genus Chlorocebus; species Chlorocebus sabaeus. The sequence continues at coordinate 55,198,663 of NC_132920.1, forward strand.
CTTGTGGAATTGGCAAAGGGATATTTGGAAGCCCATAGAGGGCTAGGGTGAAAAAGGAAATATCTTCCGTTCAAAACTGGAAAGAAGCTTTCTGAGAAACTGCTCTGTGTTCTGTTAATTCATCTCACAGAGTTACATCTTTCCCTTCAAGAGGCCTTTCGCTAAGGCTCTTCTTGTGGAATTGGCAAAGGGATATTTGGAAGCCCTTAGAGGGCTATTGTGAATAAGGAAATATCTTCCGTTCAAAACTGGAAAGAAGCTTTCTGAGAAACTGCTCTGTGTTCTCTTAATTCATCTGAAAGTGTTACATCTTTTCCATCAAGAAGCCTTTCGCTAAGGCTGTTCTTGTGGAATTGGCAAAGGGATATTTGGAAGCCCTTAGAGGGCTATGGTGAAAAAGGAAGTATCTTCCATTCTCAACTGGAAAGAAGGTTTTTTGGGAAACTGCTTTGTGTTCTGTTAATTCATCTAACAATTACATCTTTTCCTTCAAGAAGCCTTTCGCTAAGACTGTTCTTGTGGAATTGGCAAAGGGATATTTGGAAGCCCATAGAGGGATATGGTGATAAAGGAAATATCTTCCGTTCAAAACTGGAAAGGAGCTTTCTGAGAAACTTCTATGTGTTTTGTTAATTCATCCCACAGAGTTACATCTTTGCCCTCAAGAAGCCTTTCGCTAAGGTTGTTCTTGTGGAATTGGCAAAGTGATAAATGGCAAAGGTATATTTGGAAGCCCATAGAGTTCTATGGTGAAAAAGGAAATATCTTCCGTTCAAAACCGGAAAGAAGATTTCTGAGAAACTGTTCTGTGTTCTGTTAATTCATCTCACAGAGTTACATCTTTCCCTTCACGAAGCCTTTCGCTAAGGCTGTTCTTGTGGAATTGCCAAAGGGATAATTGGCAAAGGGATATTTGGAAGCCCATAAAGGGCTATAGTGAAAAAGGAAATATCTTCCGTTCAAAACTGGAAAGAAGATTTCTGAGAAACTGCTCTGTGTTCCGTTAATTCATCTCACAGAGTTACATCTTTCCCTTCACGAAGCCTTTCGCTAAGGCTGTTCTTGTGGAATTGGCAAAGGGATATTAGGAAGTCCTTAGAGGGCAATGGTGGAAAAGGAAATATCTTCCGTTCAAAACTGGAAAGAAGCTTTCTGAGAAACTGCTATGTGTTTTGTTAATTCATCCCACAGAGTTACATCTTTCCCCTCAAGAAGCCTTTCGCTAAGGCTGTTGTTGTGTAATTGGCAAAGTGATAAATGGCAAAGGGATATTTGGAAGCCCATAGAGGGCTATCGTGAAAAAGGAAATATCTTCCGTTCAAAACTGAAAAAGAAGCTTTCTGAGAAACTGCTCTGTGTTCTGTTAATTCACCTCACAGAGTTACCTCTTTCCCTTCAAGAAGCCTTTCGCTAAGGCTGTTCTTGTGGAATTGGCAAAGGGATATTTGGAAGCCCATAGAGGGCTATGGTGAAGAAGGAAATATCTTCGGTTCAAAACTGGAAAGAAGGTTTCTGAGAAACTGCTCTGTGTTCTGTTAATTCATCTCACATAGTTACATCTCTCCCTTCAAGAAGCCTTTCGCTAAGGCTGTTCTTGTGGAATTGGCAAAGGGATATTGGGAAGCCCATAGAGGGCTATGGTGAAAAAGGAAATATCTTCCGTTCAAAACTGGAAAGAAGCATTCTGAGAAACTGCTCTGTGTTCTGTTAATTCATCTCACAGAGTTACATCTTTCCCTTCAAGAAGCCTTTCGCTAAGGCTGTTCTTGTGGAATTGGCAAAGGGATATTTGGAAGCCCATAGAGGGCTATGGAGAAAAAGGAAATATCTTCCGTTCAAAACTGGAAAGAAGCTTTCTGAGAAACTGCTCTGTGTTCTGTTAATTCATCTCACAGAGTTACATCTTTCCCTTCAAGAAGTCTTTCGCTAAGGCTGTTCTTGTGGAATTGGCAAAGGGATATTTGGAAGCCCATAGAGGGCTATGGTGAAGAAGGAAGTATCTTCTGTTCAAAACTGGAAAGAAGCTTTCTGAGAAACTTCTATGTGTTTTGTTAATTCATCCCACAGAGTTGCATCTTTGCCCTCAAGAAGCCTTTCGCTAAGGTTGTTCTTGTGGAATTGGCAAAGTGATAAATGGCAAAGGTATATTTGGAAGCCCATAGAGTTCTATGGTGAAAAAGGAAATATCTTCCGTTCAAAACCGGAAAGAAGATTTCTGAGAAACTGCTGTGTGTTCTGTTAATTCATCTCACAGAGTAACATCTTTCCCTTCTAGAAGCCTTTCGCTAAGGCTGTTCTTGTGGAATTGGCAAAGGGATATTTGGAAGCCCATACAGGGCTATGGTGAAAAAGGAAATATCTTCCGTTCAAAACTGGAAAGAAGCTTTCTGAGAAACTGCTCTGTGTTCTGTTATTCATCTCACAGAGTTACATCTTTCCCTTCAAGAAGCCTTTCGCTAAGGCTGTTCTTGTGGAATTGGCAAAGGGATATTTGGAAGCCCATAGAAGGCTATGGTGAAAAAGGAAATATCTTCCGTTCAAAACTGGAAAGAAGCTTTCTGAGAAACTGCTCTGTGTTCTGTTAATTCATCTCACAGAGTTACAACTTTCCCTTCAAGAAGCCTTTCGCTAAGGCTGTTCTTGTGGAATTGGCAAAGGGATATTTGGAAGCCTATAGAGGGCTACGGTGAAAAAGGAAATATCTTCCATTCAAAACTGGAAAGAAGCTTTCTGAGAAACTGCTCTGTGTTCTGTTAATTCATCTCACAGAGTTACATCTTTCCCTTCAAGAAGCCTTTCGCTAAGGCTGTTCTTGTGAAATTGGCAAAGGGATATTTGGAAGCCCATAGAGGGCTATGGTGAAAAAGGAAATATCTTCCGTTCAAAACTGGAAAGAAGCTTTCTGAGAAACTGCTCTGTGTTCTGTTAATTCATCTCACAGAGTTACATCTTTCCCTTCAAGAAGCCTTTCGCTAAGGCTGTTCTTGTGGAATTGGCAAAGGGATATTTGGAAGCCCATAGAGGGCTATGGTGAAAAAGGAAATATCTTCCGTTCAAAACTGGAAAGAAGCTTTCTGAGAAACTGCTCTGTGTTCTGTTAATTCATCTCACAGAGTTACATCTTTCCCTTCAAGAGGCCTTTCGCTAAGGCTCTTCTTGTGGAATTGGCAAAGGGATATTTGGAAGCCCTTAGAGGGCTATTGTGAATAAGGAAATATCTTCCGTTCAAAACTGGAAAGAAGCTTTCTGAGAAACTGCTCTGTGTTCTCTTAATTCATCTGAAAGTGTTACATCTTTTCCATCAAGAAGCCTTTCGCTAAGGCTGTTCTTGTGGAATTGGCAAAGGGATATTTGGAAGCCCTTAGAGGGCTATGGTGAAAAAGGAAGTATCTTCCATTCTCAACTGGAAAGAAGGTTTTTTGGGAAACTGCTTTGTGTTCTGTTAATTCATCTAACAATTACATCTTTTCCTTCAAGAAGCCTTTCGCTAAGACTGTTCTTGTGGAATTGGCAAAGGGATATTTGGAAGCCCATAGAGGGATATGGTGATAAAGGAAATATCTTCCGTTCAAAACTGGAAAGGAGCTTTCTGAGAAACTTCTATGTGTTTTGTTAATTCATCCCACAGAGTTACATCTTTGCCCTCAAGAAGCCTTTCGCTAAGGTTGTTCTTGTGGAATTGGCAAAGTGATAAATGGCAAAGGTATATTTGGAAGCCCATAGAGTTCTATGGTGAAAAAGGAAATATCTTCCGTTCAAAACCGGAAAGAAGATTTCTGAGAAACTGTTCTGTGTTCTGTTAATTCATCTCACAGAGTTACATCTTTCCCTTCACGAAGCCTTTCGCTAAGGCTGTTCTTGTGGAATTGGCAAAGGGATAATTGGCAAAGGGATATTTGGAAGCCCATAAAGGGCTATAGTGAAAAAGGAAATATCTTCCGTTCAAAACTGGAAAGAAGATTTCTGAGAAACTGCTCTGTGTTCCGTTAATTCATCTCACAGAGTTACATCTTTCCCTTCACGAAGCCTTTCGCTAAGGCTGTTCTTGTGGAATTGGCAAAGGGATATTAGGAAGTCCTTAGAGGGCAATGGTGGAAAAGGAAATATCTTCCGTTCAAAACTGGAAAGAAGCTTTCTGAGAAACTGCTATGTGTTTTGTTAATTCATCCCACAGAGTTACATCTTTCCCCTCAAGAAGCCTTTCGCTAAGGCTGTTGTTGTGTAATTGGCAAAGTGATAAATGGCAAAGGGATATTTGGAAGCCCATAGAGGGCTATCGTGAAAAAGGAAATATCTTCCGTTCAAAACTGAAAAAGAAGCTTTCTGAGAAACTGCTCTGTGTTCTGTTAATTCACCTCACAGAGTTACCTCTTTCCCTTCAAGAAGCCTTTCGCTAAGGCTGTTCTTGTGGAATTGGCAAAGGGATATTTGGAAGCCCATAGAGGGCTATGGAGAAAAAGGAAATATCTTCCGTTCAAAACTGGAAAGAAGCTTTCTGAGAAACTGCTCTGTGTTCTGTTAATTCATCTCACAGAGTTACATCTTTCCCTGCAAGAAGTCTTTCGCTAAGGCTGTTCTTGTGGAATTGGCAAAGGGATATTTGGAAGCCCATAGAGGGCTATGGTGAAGAAGGAAGTATCTTCTGTTCAAAACTGGAAAGAAGCTTTCTGAGAAACTTCTATGTGTTTTGTTAATTCATCCCACAGAGTTACATCTTTGCCCTCAAGAAGCCTTTCGCTAAGGTTGTTCTTGTGGAATTGGCAAAGTGATAAATGGCAAAGGTATATTTGGAAGCCCATAGAGTTCTATGGTGAAAAAGGAAATATCTTCCGTTCAAAACCGGAAAGAAGATTTCTGAGAAACTGCTCTGTGTTCTGTTATTCATCTCCCAGAGTTACATCTTTCCCTTCAAGAAGCGTTTCGCTAAGGCTGTTCTTGTGGAATTGGCAAAGGGATATTTGGAAGCCCATAGAAGGCTATGGTGAAAAAGGAAATATCTTCCGTTCAAAACTGGAAAGAAGCTTTCTGAGAAACTGCTCTGTGTTCTGTTAATTCATCTCACAGAGTTACAACTTTCCCTTCAAGAAGCCTTTCGCTAAGGCTGTTCTTGTGGAATTGGCAAAGGGATATTTGGAAGCCTATAGAGGGCTACGGTGAAAAAGGAAATATCTTCCATTCAAAACTGGAAAGAAGCTTTCTGAGAAACTGCTCTGTGTTCTGTTAATTCATCTCACAGAGTTACATCTTTCCCTTCAAGAAGCCTTTCGATAAGGCTGTTCTTGTGAAATTGGCAAAGGGATATTTGGAAGCCCATAGAGGGCTATGGTGAAAAAGGAAATATCTTCCGTTCAAAACTGGAAAGAAGCTTTCAGAGAAACTGCTCTGTGTTCTGTTAATTCATCTCACAGAGTTACATCTTTCCCTTCAAGAAGCCTTTCGCTAAGGCTGTTCTTGTGGAATTGGCAAAGGGATATTTGGAAGCCCATACGAGGGCTATGGTGAAAAAGGAAATATCTTCCGCTCAAAACTGGAAAGAAGCTTTCTGAGAAACTGCTCTGTGTTCTGTTAATTCATCTCACAGAGTTACATCTTTCCCTTCAAGAAGCCTTTCGCTAAGGCTGTTCTTGTGGAATTGGCAAAGTGATAATTGTCAAAGGGATATTTGGAAGCCCATAGAGGGCTATGGTGAAAAAGGAAATATCTTCCGTTCAAAACTGTAAAGAAGCTTTCTGAGAAACTGCTCTGTGTTCTGTTAATTCATCTCACAGAGTTACATCTTTCCCTTCAAGAAGCATTTCGCTAAGGCTGTTCTTGTGGAATTGGCAAAGGGATATTTGGAAGCCCATAGAGGGCTATGGTGAAAAAGGAAATATCTTCCGTTCAAAACTGGAAAGAAGCTTTCTGAGAAACTGCTATGTGTTTTGTTAATTCATCCCACAGAGTTACATCTTTCCCCTCAAGAAGCCTTTCGCTAAGGCTGTTGTTGTGTATTTGGCAAAGTGATAATTGGCAAAGTGATATTTGGAAGCCCATAGATGGCTATGGTGAAAAAGGAAATATCTTCCATTCAAAACTGAAAAGAAGCTTTCTGAGAAACTGCTCTGTGTTCTGTTAATTCATCTCACAGTGTTACATCTTTCCCTTCAAGAAGCCTTTCGTTAAGGCTGTTCTTGTGGAAATGGGAAAGGGATATTTGGAAGCCCATAGCGGGCTACGGTGAAAAAGGAAATATCTTCCGTTCAAAACTGGAAAGAAGCTTTCTGAGAAACTGCTCTGTGTTCTGTTTATTCATCTCACAGAGTTACATCTTTCCCTTCAAGAAGCCTTTCGCTAAGGCTGTTCTTGTGGAATTGGCAAAGGGATATTTGGAAGCCCATAGAGGGCTATGGTGAAAAAGGAAATATCTTCCGTTCAAAACTGGAAAGAAGCTTTCTGAGAAACTGCTCTGTGCTCTGTTAATTCATCTCACAGACTTACATCTTTCCCTTCAAGAAGCCTTTCGCTAAGGCTGTTCTTGTGGAATAGGCATAGGGATATTTGGATGCCCATAGAGGGCTAAGGTGAAAAAGGAAATATCTTCCGTTCAAAACTGGAAAGAAGCTTTCTGAGAAACTGCTCTGTGTTCTGTTATTTCATCTCACAGAATTTCATCTTTCCCCTCAAGAAGTCTTTCGCTAAGGCTGTTCTTGTTGAATTGGCAAAGGGATATTTGGAAGCCCATAGAATGCTATGGAGAAAAAGGAAATATCTTCCGTTCAAAACTGGAAAGAAGCTTTCTGAAAAACTGCTCTGTGTTCTGTTAATTCATCTCACAGAGTTACATCTTTCCCTTCAAGAAGTCTTTCGCTAAGGCTGTTCTTGTGGAATTGGCAAAGGGATATTTGGAAGCCCATAGAGGGCTATGGTGAAAAAGGAAATATCTTCCGTTCAAAACTGGAAAGAAGCTTTCAGAGAAACTGCTATGTGTTTTGTTAATTCATCCCACAGAGTTACATCTTTCCCGTCAAGAAGCCTTTCGCTAAGGCTGTTGTTGTGTAATTGGCAAAGTGATAATTGGCAAAGGGATATTTGGAAACCCATAGGGGGCTATGGTGAAAAAGGAAATATCTTCCGTTCAAAACTGGAAAGAAGCTTTCTGAGAAACTGCTCTGTGTTCTGTTAATTCATCTCACAGAGTTACATCTTTCCCTTCAAGAAGCCTTTCGCTAAGGCCGTTCTTGTGGAATTGGCAAAGGGATATTTGGAAGCCCATAGAGGGCTATGGTGAAAAAGGAAATATCTTCCGTTCATAACTGGAAAGAAGCATTCTGAGAAACTGCTCTGTGTTCTGTTAATTCATCTCACAGAGTTACATCATTCCCTTCAAGAAGCCTTTCGCTAAGGCTGTTCTTGTGGAATTGGCAAATGGATATTTGGAAGCCCATAGAGGGCTACGGTGAAAAAGGAAATATCTTCCGTACAAAACTGGAAAGAAGCTTTCGGTGAAACTGCTCTGTGTTCTGTTAATTCATCTCACAGAGTTACATCTTTCCCTTCAAGAAGCCTTTCCCTAAGGCTGTTCTTGTGGAATTGGCAAAGGGATATTTGGAAGCCCATAGAGGGCTATGGTGAAAAAGGAAATATCTTCCGTTCAAAACTGGAAAGAGGCTTTCTGAGAAACTGCTCTGTGTTCTGTTAATTCATCTCACAGAGTTACATCTTTCCCTTCAAGAAGTCTTTCGCTAAGGCTGTTCTTGTGGAATTGGCAAAGGGATATTTGGAAGCCCATAGAGGGCTATGGTGAAAAAGGAAATATCTTCCATTCAAAACTGGAAAGAAGCTTTCTGAGAAACTGCTATGTGTTTTGTTAATTCATCCCACAGAGTTACATCTTTCCCCTCAAGAAGTCTTTCGCTAAGGCTGTTGCTGTGTAATTGGCAAAGGGATATTTGGAAACCCATAGGGGGCTATGGTGAAAAAGGAAATATCTTCCGTTCAAAACTGGAAAGAAGCTTTCTCAGAAACTGCTCTGTGTTCTGTTAATTCATCTCTCAGAGTAACATCTTTCCCTTCAAGAAGCCTTTCGCTAAGGCCGTTCTTGTGGAATTGGCAAAGGGATATTTGGAAGCCCATAGAGGGTTATCGTGAAAAAGGAAATATCTTCCGTTCAAAACTGGAAAGAAGCTTTCTGAGAAACTGCTATGTGTTTTGTTAATTCATCCCACAGAGTTACATCTTTCCCCTCAAGAAGCCTTTCGCTAAGGCTGTTGTTGTGTAATTGGCAAAGTGATAATTGGCAAAGTGATATTTGGAAGCCCATAGATGGCTATGGTGAAAAAGGAAATATCTTCCATTCAAAACTGAAAAGAAGCTTTCTGAGAAACTGCTCTGTGTTCTGTTAATTCATCTCACAGTGTTACATCTTTCCCTTCAAGAAGCCTTTCGTTAAGGCTGTTCTTGTGGAAATGGGAAAGGGATATTTGGAAGCCCATAGCGGGCTACGGTGAAAAAGGAAATATCTTCCGTTCAAAACTGGAAAGAAGCTTTCTGAGAAACTGCTCTGTGTTCTGTTTATTCATCTCACAGAGTTACATCTTTCCCTTCAAGAAGCCTTTCGCTAAGGCTGTTCTTGTGGAATTGGCAAAGGGATATTTGGAAGCCCATAGAGGGCTATGGTGAAAAAGGAAATATCTTCCGTTCAAAACTGGAAAGAAGCTTTCTGAGAAACTGCTCTGTGCTCTGTTAATTCATCTCACAGACTTACATCTTTCCCTTCAAGAAGCCTTTCGCTAAGGCTGTTCTTGTGGAATAGGCATAGGGATATTTGGATGCCCATAGAGGGCTAAGGTGAAAAAGGAAATATCTTCCGTTCAAAACTGGAAAGAAGCTTTCTGAGAAACTGCTCTGTGTTCTGTTATTTCATCTCACAGAATTTCATCTTTCCCCTCAAGAAGTCTTTTGCTAAGGCTGTTCTTGTTGAATTGGCAAAGGGATATTTGGAAGCCCATAGAATGCTATGGAGAAAAAGGAAATATCTTCCGTTCAAAACTGGAAAGAAGCTTTCTGAAAAACTGCTCTGTGTTCTGTTAATTCATCTCACAGAGTTACATCTTTCCCTTCAAGAAGTCTTTCGCTAAGGCTGTTCTTGTGGAATTGGCAAAGGGATATTTGGAAGCCCATAGAGGGCTATGGTGAAAAAGGAAATATCTTCCGTTCAAAACTGGAAAGAAGCTTTCAGAGAAACTGCTATGTGTTTTGTTAATTCATCCCACAGAGTTACATCTTTCCCGTCAAGAAGCCTTTCGCTAAGGCTGTTGTTGTGTAATTGGCAAAGTGATAATTGGCAAAGGGATATTTGGAAACCCATAGGGGGCTATGGTGAAAAAGGAAATATCTTCCGTTCAAAACTGGAAAGAAGCTTTCTGAGAAACTGCTCTGTGTTCTGTTAATTCATCTCACAGAGTTACATCTTTCCCTTCAAGAAGCCTTTCGCTAAGGCCGTTCTTGTGGAATTGGCAAAGGGATATTTGGAAGCCCATAGAGGGCTATGGTGAAAAAGGAAATATCTTCCGTTCATAACTGGAAAGAAGCATTCTGAGAAACTGCTCGGTGTTCTGTTAATTCATCTCACAGAGTTACATCATTCCCTTCAAGAAGCCTTTCGCTAAGGCTGTTCTTGTGGAATTGGCAAATGGATATTTGGAAGCCCATAGAGGGCTACGGTGAAAAAGGAAATATCTTCCGTACAAAACTGGAAAGAAGCTTTCGGTGAAACTGCTCTGTGTTCTGTTAATTCATCTCACAGAGTTACATCTTTCCCTTCAAGAAGCCTTTCCCTAAGGCTGTTCTTGTGGAATTGGCAAAGGGATATTTGGAAGCCCATAGAGGGCTATGGTGAAAAAGGAAATATCTTCCGTTCAAAACTGGAAAGAGGCTTTCTGAGAAACTGCTCTGTGTTCTGTTAATTCATCTCACAGAGTTACATCTTTCCCTTCAAGAAGTCTTTCGCTAAGGCTGTTCTTGTGGAATTGGCAAAGGGATATTTGGAAGCCCATAGAGGGCTATGGTGAAAAAGGAAATATCTTCCATTCAAAACTGGAAAGAAGCTTTCTGAGAAACTGCTATGTGTTTTGTTAATTCATCCCACAGAGTTACATCTTTCCCCTCAAGAAGCCTTTCGCTAAGGCTGTTGTTGTGTAATTGGCAAAGGGATATTTGGAAACCCATAGGGGGCTATGGTGAAAAAGGAAATATCTTCCGTTCAAAACTGGAAAGAAGCTTTCTCAGAAACTGCTCTGTGTTCTGTTAATTCATCTCTCAGAGTAACATCTTTCCCTTCAAGAAGCCTTTCGCTAAGGCCGTTCTTGTGGAATTGGCAAAGGGATATTTGGAAGCCCATAGAGGGTTATCGTGAAAAAGGAAATATCTTCCGTTCAAAACAGAAAAGAAGCTTTCTGAGAAACTGCTCTGTGTTCTGTTAATTCACCTCACAGAGTTACCTCTTTCCCTTCAAGAAGCCTTTCGCTAAGGCTGTTCTTGTGGAATTGGCAAAGGGATATTTGGAAGCCCATAGAGGGCTATGGTGAAAAAGGAAATATCTTCCGTTCAAAACTGGAAAGAAGTTTTATGAGAAACTGCTATGTGTTTTGTTAATTCATCTCACAGAGTTACATCTTTCCCCTCAAGAAGCGTTTCGCTAAGGCTGTTCTTGTGGAATTGGCAAAGTGATAATTGTCAAAGGGATATTTGGAAGCCCATAGAGGGCTATGGTGAAAAAGGAAATATCTTCCGTTCAAAACTGGAAAGAAGCTTTCTGAGAACCTGCTCTGTGTTCTGTTAATTCATCTCACAGAGTTACATCTTTCCCTTCAAGAAGCCTTTCGCTAAGGCTGTTCTTGTGGAATTGGCAAAGGGATATTTGGAAGCCCATAGAGGGCTATGGTGAAAAAGGAAATATCTTCCGTTCAAAACTGGAAAGAAGCTTTCTGAGAAACTGCTATCTGTTTTGTTAATTCATCCCACAGAGTTACATCTTTCCCCTCATGAAGCCTTTCGCTAAGGCTGTTCTTGTGGAATTGGCAAAGTGATAATTGGCAAGGGGATATTTGGAAGCCCATAGATGGCTATGGTGAAAAAGGAAATATCTTCCATTCAAAACTGAAAAGAAGCTTTTTGAGAAACTGCTCTGTGTTCTGTTAATTCATCTCACAGAGTTACATCTTTCCCTTCAAGAAGCCTTTCGTTAAGGCTGTTCTTGTGGAAATGGGAAAGGGATATTTGGAAGCCCATAGCGGGCTACGGTGAAAAAGGAAATATCTTCCGTTCAAAACTGGAAAGAAGCTTTCTGAGAAACTGCTCTGTGTTCTGTTAATTCATCTCACAGAGTTACATCTTTCCCTTCAAGAAGCCTTTCCCTAAGGCTGTTCTTGTGGAATAGGCAAAGGGATATTTGGAAGCCCATAGAGGGCTATGGTGAAAAAGGAAATATCTTCCGTTCAAAACTGGAAAAAGCTTTCTGAGAAACTGCTCTGTGCTCTGTTAATTCATCTCACAGACTTACATCTTTCCCTTCAAGAAGACTTTCGCTAAAGCTGTTCTTGTGGAATAGGCATAGGGATATTTCGATGCCCATAGAGGGCTAAGGTGAAAAAGGAAATATCTTCCGTTCAAAACTGGAAAGAATCTTTCTGAGAAACTGCTCTGTGTTCTGTTAATTCATCTCACAGAGTTACATCTTTCCCTTCAAGAAGCCTTTCGCTAAGGCTGTTCTTGTGGAATTGGCAAATGGATATTTGGAAGCCCATAGAGGGCTATGGTGAAAAAGGAAATACCTTCCGGTCAAAACTGGAAAGAAGTTTTCTGAGAAACTGCTCTGTGTTCTGTTAATTCATCTCACAGAGTTACATCTTTCACTTCAAGAAGCCTTTCGCTAAGGCTGTTCTTGTGGAATTGGCAAAGGGATATTTGGAAGCCCATAGAGGGCTATGGTGAAGAAGGAAGTATCTTCTGTTCAAAACTGGAAAGAAGCTTTCTGAGAAACTTCTATGTGTTTTGTTAATTCATCCCACAGAGTTACATCTTTGCCCTCAAGAAGCCTTTCGCTAAGGTTGTTCTTGTGGAATTGGCAAAGTGATAAATGGCAAAGGGATATTTGGAAGCCCATAGAGTTCTATGGTGAAAAAGGAAATATCTTCCGTTCAAAACCGGAAAGAAGATTTCTGAGAAACTGCTCTGTGTTCTGTTAATTCATCTCACAGAGTAACATCTTTCCCTTCAAGAAGCCTTTCGCTAAGGCTGTTCTTGTGGAATTGGCAAAGGGATATTTGGAAGCCCATAGAGGGCTATGGTGAAAAAGGAAATATCTTCCGTTCAAAACTGGAAAGAAGCTTTCTGAGAAACTGCTCTGTGTTCTGTTATTCATCTCACAGAGTTACATCTTTCCCTTCTAGAAGCCTTTCGCTAAGGCTGTTCTTGTGGAATTGGCAAAGGGATATTTGGAAGCCCATAGAGGGCTATGGTGAAAAAGGAAATATCTTCCGTTCAAAACTGGAAAGAAGCTTTCTGAGAAACTGCTCTGTGTTTAGTTAATTCATCTCACAGAGTTACATCTTTCCCTTCAAGAGGACTTTCGCTAAGGCTGTTCTTGTGGAATTGGCAAAGGGATATTTGGAAGCCCATAGAGGGCTATGGTGAAAAAGGAAATATCTTCCGTTCAAAACTGGAAAGAAGATTTCTGAGAAACTGCTCTGTGTTCTGTTAATTCATCTCACAGAGTTACATCTTTCCCCTCAAGAAGCCTTTCGCTAAGGCTGTTCTTGTGGAATTGGCAAAGGGATATTTGGAAGCCTATAGAGGGCTATGGTGAAAAAGGAAATATCTTCCGTTCAAAACTGGAAAGAAGCTTTCTGAGAAACTGCTATGTGTTTTGTTAATTCATCCCACAGAGTTACATCTTTCCCCTCAAGAAGCCTTTCGCTAAGGCTGTTGTTGTGTAATTGTCAAAGTGATAATTGGCAAAGGGGTATTTGGAAACCCATAGGGGGCTATGGTGAAAAAGGAAATATCTTCCGTTCAAAACTGGAAAGAAGCTTTCTGAGAAACTGCTCTGTGTTCTGTTAATTCATCTCACAGAGTAACATCTTTCCCTTCAAGAAGCCTTTCGCTAAGGCCGTTCTTGTGGAATAGGCAAAGGGATATTTGGAAGCCCATAGAGGGCTATCGTGAAAAAGGAAATATCTTCCGTTCAAAACAGAAAAGAAGCTTTCTGAGAAACTGCTCTGTGTTCTGTTAATTCACCTCACAGAGTTACCTCTTTCCCTGCAAGAAGCCTTTCGCTTAGGCTGTTCTTGTGGAATTGGCAAAGGGATATTTGGAAGCCCATAGAGGGCTATGGTTAAGAAGGAAATATCTTCCGTTCAAAATTGGAAAGAAGTTTTCTGAGAAACTGCTATGTGTTTTGTTAATTCATCTCACAGAGTTACATCTTTCCCCTCAAGAAGCGTTTCGCTAAGGCTGTTCTTGTGGAATTGGCAAAGTGATAATTGTCAAAGGGATATTTGGAAGCCCATAGAGGGCTATGGTGAAAAAGGAAATATCTTCCGTTCAAAACTGGAAAGAAGCTTTCTGAGAAACTGCTCTGTGTTCTGTTAATTCATCTCACAGAGTTACATCTTTCCCTTCAAGAAGCCTTTCGCTAAGGCTGTTCTTGTGGAATTGGCAAAGGGATATTTGGAAGCCCATAGAGGGCTATGGTGAAAAAGGAAATATCTTCCGTTCAAAACTGGAAAGAAGCTTTCTGAGAAACTGCTATGTGTTTTGTTAATTCATCCCACAGAGTTACATCTTTCCCCTCATGAAGCCTTTCGCTAAGGCTGTTCTTGTGGTATTGGCAAAGTGATAATTGGCAAGGGGATATTTGGAAGCCCATAGATGGCTATGGTGAAAAAGGAAATATCTTCCATTCAAAACTGAAAAGAAGCTTTTTGAGAAACTGCTCTGTGTTCTGTTAATTCATCTCACAGAGTTACATCTTTCCCTTCAAGAAGCCTTTCGTTAAGGCTGTTCTTGTGGAAATGGGAAAGGGATATTTGGAAGCCCATAGCGGGCTACGGTGAAAAAGGAAATATCTTCCGTTCAAAACTGGAAAGAATCTTTCTGAGAAACTGCTCTGTGTTCTGTTAATTCATCTCACAGAGTTACATCTTTCCCTTCAAGAAGCCTTTCGCTAAGGCTGTTCTTGTGGAATTGGCAAATGGATATTTGGAAGCCCATAGAGGGCTATGGTGAAAAAGGAAATACCTTCCGGTCAAAACTGGAAAGAAGTTTTCTGAGAAACTGCTCTGTGTTCTGTTAATTCATCTCACAGAGTTACATCTTTCACTTCAAGAAGCCTTTCGCTAAGGCTGTTCTTGTGGAATTGGCAAAGGGATATTTGGAAGCCCATAGAGGGCTATGGTGAAGAAGGAAGTATCTTCTGTTCAAAACTGGAAAGAAGCTTTCTGAGAAACTTCTATGTGTTTTGTTAATTCATCCCACAGAGTTACATCTTTGCCCTCAAGAAGCCTTTCGCTAAGGTTGTTCTTGTGGAATTGGCAAAGTGATAAATGGCAAAGGGATATTTGGAAGCCCATAGAGTTCTATGGTGAAAAAGGAAATATCTTCCGTTCAAAACCGGAAAGAAGATTTCTGAGAAACTGCTCTGTGTTCTGTTAATTCATCTCACAGAGTAACATCTTTCCCTTCAAGAAGCCTTTCGCTAAGGCTGTTCTTGTGGAATTGGCAAAGGGATATTTGGAAGCCCATAGAGGGCTATGGTGAAAAAGGAAATATCTTCCGTTCAAAACTGGAAAGAAGCTTTCTGAGAAACTGCTCTGTGTTCTGTTATTCATCTCACAGAGTTACATCTTTCCCTTCTAGAAGCCTTTCGCTAAGGCTGTTCTTGTGGAATTGGCAAAGGGATATTTGGAAGCCCATAGAGGGCTATGGTGAAAAAGGAAATATCTTCCGTTCAAAACTGGAAAGAAGCTTTCTGAGAAACTGCTCTGTGTTCTGTTAATTCATCTCACAGAGTTACATCTTTCCCTTCAAGAGGACTTTCGCTGAGGCTGTTCTTGTGGAATTGGCAAAGGGATATTTGGAAGCCCATAGAGGGCTATGGTGAAAAAGGAAATATCTTCCGTTCAAAACTGGAAAGAAGATTTCTGAGAATCTGCTCTGTGTTCTGTTAATTCATCTCACAGAGTTACATCTTTCCCCTCAAGAAGCCTTTCGCTAAGGCTGTTCTTGTGGAATTGGCAAAGGGATATTTGGAAGCCTATAGAGGGCTATGGTGAAAAAGGAAATATCTTCCGTTCAAAACTGGAAAGAAGCTTTCTGAGAAACTGCTATGTGTTTTGTTAATTCATCCCACAGAGTTACATATTTCCCCTCAAGAAGCCTTTCGCTAAGGCTGTTGTTGTGTAATTGTCAAAGTGATAATTGGCAAAGGGATATTTGGAAACCCATAGGGGGCTATGGTGAAAAAGGAAATATCTTCCGTTCAAAACTGGAAAGAAGCTTTCTGAGAAACTGCTCTGTGTTCTGTTAATTCACCTCACAGAGTTACCTCTTTCCCTCAAGAAGCCTTTCGCTAAGGCTGTTCTTGTGGAATTGGCAAAGGGATATTTGGAAGCCCATAGAGGGCTATGGTGAAAAAGGAAATATGTTCCGTTCAAACCCGGAAAGAAGCTTTCTGAGAAACTGCTCTGTGTTCTGTTAATTCATCTCACAGAGTTACCTCTTTCCCTTCAAGAAGCCTTTCGCTAAGGCTGTTCTTGTGGAATTGGCAAAGGGATATTTGGAAGCCCATAGAGGGCTACGGTGAAAAAGGAAATACCTTCCGTTCAAAACTGGAAAGAAGCTTTCTGAGAAACTGCTCTGTGTTCTGTTAATTCATCTCACAGAGTTACATCTTTCCCTTCAAGAAGCCTTTCGCTAAGGCTGTTCTTGTTGAATTGGCAAATGGATATTTGGAAGCCCATAGAGGGCTATGGTGAAAAAGGAAATATCTTCCGTTCAAAACTGGAAAGAAGCTTTCTGAGAAAGTGCTCTGTGTTCTGTTAATTCGTCTCACAGAGTTACATCTTTCCCTTCAAGAAGCCTTTCGCTAAGGCTGTTCTTGTGGAATTGGCAAAGGGATATTTGGAAGCCCATAGAGGGCTATGGTGAAAAAGGAAATATCTTCCGTTCAAAACTGGAAAGAAGCTTTCTGAGAAACAGCTCTGTGTTCTGTTAATTCATCTCACAGAGTTACATCTTTCCCTTCAAGAAGCCTTTCGCTAAGGCTGTTCTTGTGGAATTGGCAAATTGATATTTGGAAGCCCATAGAGGGCTATCGTGAAAAAGGAAATATCTTCCGTTCAAAACTGGAAAGAAGCTTTCTGAGAAACTGCTCTGTGTTCTGTTAATTCATCTCACAGAGTTACATCTTTCCCTTCAAGAAGCCTTTCTCTGAGGCTGTTCTTGTGGAATTGGCAAAGGGATATTTGGAAGCCCATAGAGGGCTATGGTGAAAAAGGGAATATCTTCCGTTCAAAACTGGAGAGAAGCTTTCTGAGAAACTGCTCTGTGTTCTGTTAATTCATCTCACAGAGTTACATCTTTCCCTTCACGAAGCCTTTCGCTAAGGCTGTTCTTGTGGAATTGGCAAAGGGATATTTGGAATCCCATAGAGGTCTATGGTGAAAAAGGAAATATCTTCCGTTCATAACTGGAAAGAAGCATTCTGAGAAACTGCTCTGTGTTCTGTTAATTCATCTCAGAGAGTTACATCTTTCCCTTCAAGAAGCCTTTCGCTAAGGCTGTTCTTGTGGAATTGGCAAATGGATATTTGGAAGCCCATTGAGGGCTATGGTGAAAAAGGAAATATCTTCCGTTCAACACTGGAAAGAATCTTTCTGAGAAACTGCTCTGTGTTCTGTTAATTCATCTCACAGAGTTACATCTTTCCCTTCCAGAATCCTTTCGCTAAGGCTGTTCTTCTGGAATTGGCAAAGTGATATTTGGAAGCCCATAGAGGGCTATGGCGAAAAAGGAAATATCTTCCGTTCAAAACTGGAAAGAATGTTTCTGAGAAATTGCTCTGTGTTCTGTTAATTCAACTCACAGAGTTACATCTTTCCCTTCAAGATGCCTTTCGCTAAGTCTGTTCTTGTGGAATTGGCAAAGGGATATTTGGAAGCCCATAGAGGGCTATGGTGAAAAAGGAAATATCTTCCGTTCAAAACTGGGAAGAAGCTTTCTGAGAAACTGCTCTGTGTTCTGTTAATTCATCTCACAGAGTTACATCTTTCCCTTCAAGAAGCCTTTCGCTAAGGCTGTTCTTGTGGAATTGCCAAAGTGATATTTGGAGGCCCATAGAGGGCTATGGTGAAAAAGGAAATATCTTCCGTTCAAAACTGGAAAGAATGTTTCTGAGAAACTGCTCTGTGTTCTGTTAATTCATCTCACAGAGTTACATCTTTCCCTTCACGAAGCCTTTCGTTAAGGCTGTTCTTGTGGAATTGGCAAAGGGATATTTGGAATCCCATAGAGGTCTATGGTGAAAAAGGAAATATCTTCCGTTCATAACTGGAAAGAAGCATTCTGAGAAACTGCTCTGTGTTCTGTTAATTCATCTCACAGAGTTACATCATTCCCTTCAAGAATCCTTTCGCTAAGGCTGTTCTTGTGGAATTGGCAAATGGATATTTGGAAGCCCATAGAGGGCTATGGTGAAAAAGGAAATATCTTCCGTTCAACACTGGAAAGAAGCTTTCTGAGAAACTGCTCTGTGTTCTGTTAATTCATCTGACAGAGTTACATCTTTCCCTTCAAGAAGCCTTTCGCTAAGGCTGTTCTTGTGGAATTGGCAAAGGGATATTTGGAAGCCCATAGAGGGCTATGGTGAAAAAGGAAATATCTTCCGTTCAAAACTGGAAAGAAGCTTTCTGAGAAACTGCTCTGTGTTCTGTTAATTCATCTCACACAGTTACATCTTTCCCTTCAAGTAGCCTTTCGCTAAGGCTGTTCTTGTGGAATTGGCAAAGGGATATTTGGAAGCCAATAGAGGGCTATGGTGAAAAAGGAAATACCTTCCGTTCAAAACTGGAAATAAGCTTTCTGAGAAACTGCTCTGTGTTCTGTTAAATCATCTCACAGAGTTACATCTTTCCCTTCAAGAAGCCTTTCGCTAAGGTTGTTCTTGTGGAAATGGGAAAGGGATATTTGGAAGCCCATAGAGGGCTACGGTGAAAAAGGAAATATCTTAAGTTCAAAACTGGAAAGAAGCTTTCTGAGAAACTACTCTGTGTTCTGTTAATTCACCTCACAGAGTTACCTCTTTCCCTTCAAGATGCCTTTCGCTGAGGCTGTTCTTGTGGAATTGGCAAAGGGATATGTGGAAGCCCATAGAGGGATATGGTGAAAAATGAAATATCTTCCGTTCAAAACTGGAAAGAAGCTTTCTGAGAAACTGCTCTGTGTTCTGTTAATTCATCTCACAGAGTTACATCTTTCCCTTCAAGAAGCCTTTCGCTAAGGCTGTTCTTGTGGAATTGGCAAAGGGATATTTGGAAGCCCATAGAAGGCTATGGTGAAAAAGGAAATATCTTCCGTTCAAAACTGGAAAGAAGCTTTCTGAGAAACTGCTCTGTGTTCTGTTAATTCATCTCACAGAGTTACATCTTTCCCTTCAAGAAGCCTTTCGCTAAGGCTGTTCTTGTGGAATTGGCAAAGGGATATTTGGAAGCCCATAGAGGGCTATGGTGAAAAAGGAAATATCTTCCGTTCAAAACTGGAAAGAAGCTTTCTGAGAAACTGCTCTGTGTTCTGTTAATTCATCTCACAGAGTTACATCTTTCCCTTCAAGAGGCCTTTCGCTAAGGCTCTTCTTGTGGAATTGGCAAAGGGATATTTGGAAGCCCTTAGAGGGCTATTGTGAATAAGGAAATATCTTCCGTTCAAAACTGGAAAGAAGCTTTCTGAGAAACTGCTCTGTGTTCTGTTAATTCATCTCACAGAGTTACATCTTTCCCTTCAAGAAGCCTTTCGCTAAGGCTGTTCTTGTTGAATTGGCAAATGGATATTTGGAAGCCCATAGAGGGCTATGTTGAAAAAGGAAATATCTTCCGTTCAAAACTGGAAAGAAGCTTTCTGAGAAAGTGCTCTGTGTTCTGTTAATTCGTCTCACAGAGTTACATCTTTCCCTTCAAGAAGCCTTTCGCTAAGGCTGTTCTTGTGGAATTGGCAAAGGGATATTTGGAAGCCCATAGAGGGCTATGGTGAAAAAGGAAATATCTTCCGTTCAAAACTGGAAAGAAGCTTTCTGAGAAACTGCTCTGTGTTCTGTTAATTCATCTCACAGAGTTACATCTTTCCCTTCAAGAAGCCTTTCGCTAAGGCTGTTCTTGTGGAATTGGCAAATTGATATTTGGAAGCCCATAGAGGGCTATCGTGAAAAAGGAAATATCTTCCGTTCAAAACTGGAAAGAAGCTTTCTGAGAAACTGCTCTGTGTTCTGTTAATTCATCTCACAGAGTTACATCTTTCCCTTCAAGAAGCCTTTCTCTGAGGCTGTTCTTGTGGAATTGGCAAAGGGATATTTGGAAGCCCATAGAGGGCTATGGTGAAAAAGGGAATATCTTCCGTTCAAAACTGGAGAGAAGCTTTCTGAGAAACTGCTCTGTGTTCTGTTAATTCATCTCACAGAGTTACATCTTTCCCTTCACGAAGCCTTTCGCTAAGGCTGTTCTTGTGGAATTGGCAAAGGGATATTTGGAATCCCATAGAGGTCTATGGTGAAAAAGGAAATATCTTCCGTTCATAACTGGAAAGAAGCATTCTGAGAAACTGCTCTGTGTTCTGTTAATTCATCTCAGAGAGTTACATCTTTCCCTTCAAGAAGCCTTTCGCTAAGGCTGTTCTTGTGGAATTGGCAAATGGATATTTGGAAGCCCATTGAGGGCTATGGTGAAAAAGGAAATATCTTCCGTTCAACACTGGAAAGAATCTTTCTGAGAAACTGCTCTGTGTTCTGTTAATTCATCTCACAGAGTTACATCTTTCCCTTCCAGAATCCTTTCGCTAAGGCTGTTCTTCTGGAATTGGCAAAGTGATATTTGGAAGCCCATAGAGGGCTATGGCGAAAAAGGAAATATCTTCCGTTCAAAACTGGAAAGAATGTTTCTGAGAAACTGCTCTGTGTTCTGCTACTTCATCTCACAGAGTTACATCTTTCCCTTCAAGAAGCCTTTCGCTAAAGCTATTCTTGTGGAATTGGCAAAGGGATATTTGGAAGCCCTTAGAGGGCTATGGTGAAAAAGGAAATATCTTCCGTTCAAAACTGGAAAGAAGCTTTCTGAGAAACTGCTCTGTGTTTAGTTAATTCATCTCACAGAGTTACATCTTTCCCTTCAAGAAGCCTTTCGCTAAGGCTGTTCTTGTGGAATTGGCAAAGGGATATTTGGAAGCCCACAGAGGGCTATGGCGAAAAAGGAAATATCTTCCGTTCAAAACTGGAAAGAAGCTTTCTGAGAAACTGCTCTGTGTTCTGTTAATTTATCTCACAGAGTTACCTCTTTCCCTTCAAAAAGCCTTTCGCTAAGGCTGTTTTTGTGGAATTGGCAAAGGGATATTTGCAAGCCCATAGAGGGCTATCGTGAAAAAGGAAATATCTTCCGTTCAAAACTGGAAAGAAGCTTTCTGAGAAACTGCTCTGTGTTCTGTTAATTCACCTCACAGAGTTACCTCTTTCCCTCAAGAAGCCTTTCGCTAAGGCTGTTCTTGTGGAATTGGCAAAGGGATATTTGGAAGCCCATAGAGGGCTATGGTGAAAAAGGAAATATGTTCCGTTCAAAACCGGAAAGAAGCTTTCTGAGAAACTGCTCTGTGTTCTGTTAATTCATCTCACAGAGTTACATCTTTCCCTTCAAGAAGCCTTTCTCTGAGGCTGTTCTTGTGGAATTGGCAAAGGGATATTTGGAGGCCCATAGAGGGCTATGGTGAAAAAGGAAATATCTTCCGTTCAAAACTGGAAAGAAGCTTTCTGAGAAACTGCTCTGTGTTCTGTTAATTCATCTCACAGAGTTACATCATTCCCTTCAAGAATCCTTTCGCTAAGGCTGTTCTTGTGGAATTGGCAAAGGGATATTTGGAAGCCCAGAGAGGGTTACGGTGAAAAAGGAAATATCTTCGGTTCAAAACTGGAAAGAATGTTTCTGAGAAACTGCTCTGTGTTCTGTTAATTCATCTCACAGAGTTACATCTTTCCCTTCACGAAGCCTTTCGTTAAGGCTGTTCTTGTGGAATTGGCAAAGGGATATTTGGAATCCCATAGAGGTCTATGGTGAAAAAGGAAATATCTTCCGTTCATAACTGGAAAGAAGCATTCTGAGAAACTGCTCTGTGTTCTGTTAATTCATCTCACAGAGTTACATCATTCCCTTCAAGAATCCTTTCGCTAAGGCTGTTCTTGTGGAATTGGCAAATGGATATTTGGAAGCCCATAGAGGGCTATGGTGAAAAAGGAAATATCTTCCGTTCAACACTGGAAAGAAGCTTTCTGAGAAACTGCTCTGTGTTCTGTTAATTCATCTGACAGAGTTACATCTTTCCCTTCAAGAAGCCTTTCGCTAAGGCTGTTCTTGTGGAATTGGCAAAGGGATATTTGGAAGCCCATAGAGGGCTATGGTGAAAAAGGAAATATCTTCCGTTCAAAACTGGAAAGAAGCTTTCTGAGAAACTGCTCTGTGTTCTGTTAATTCATCTCACACAGTTACATCTTTCCCTTCAAGTAGCCTTTCGCTAAGGCTGTTCTTGTGGAATTGGCAAAGGGATATTTGGAAGCCAATAGAGGGCTATGGTGAAAAAGGAAATACCTTCCGTTCAAAACTGGAAATAAGCTTTCTGAGAAACTGCTCTGTGTTCTGTTAAATCATCTCACAGAGTTACATCTTTCCCTTCAAGAAGCCTTTCGCTAAGGTTGTTCTTGTGGAAATGGGAAAGGGATATTTGGAAGCCCATAGAGGGCTACGGTGAAAAAGGAAATATCTTAAGTTCAAAACTGGAAAGAAGCTTTCTGAGAAACTACTCTGTGTTCTGTTAATTCACCTCACAGAGTTACCTCTTTCCCTTCAAGATGCCTTTCGCTGAGGCTGTTCTTGTGGAATTGGCAAAGGGATATGTGGAAGCCCATAGAGGGATATGGTGAAAAATGAAATATCTTCCGTTCAAAACTGGAAAGAAGCTTTCTGAGAAACTGCTCTGTGTTCTGTTAATTCATCTCACAGAGTTACATCTTTCCCTTCAAGAAGCCTTTCGCTAAGGCTGTTCTTGTGGAATTGGCAAAGGGATATTTGGAAGCCCATAGAAGGCTATGGTGAAAAAGGAAATATCTTCCGTTCAAAACTGGAAAGAAGCTTTCTGAGAAACTGCTCTGTGTTCTGTTAATTCATCTCACAGAGTTACATCTTTCCCTTCAAGAAGCCTTTCGCTAAGGCTGTTCTTGTGGAATTGGCAAAGGGATATTTGGAAGCCCATAGAGGGCTATGGTGAAAAAGGAAATATCTTCCGTTCAAAACTGGAAAGAAGCTTTCTGAGAAACTGCTCTGTGTTCTGTTAATTCATCTCACAGAGTTACATCTTTCCCTTCAAGAGGCCTTTCGCTAAGGCTCTTCTTGTGGAATTGGCAAAGGGATATTTGGAAGCCCTTAGAGGGCTATTGTGAATAAGGAAATATCTTCCGTTCAAAACTGGAAAGAAGCTTTCTGAGAAACTGCTCTGTGTTCTCTTAATTCATCTGAAAGTGTTACATCTTTTCCATCAAGAAGCCTTTCGGTAAGGCTGTTCTTGTGGAATTGGCAAAGGGATATTTGGAAGCCCTTAGAGGGCTATGGTGAAAAAGGAAGTATCTTCCATTCTCAACTGGAAAGAAGGTTTTTTGGGAAACTGCTTTGTGTTCTGTTAATTCATCTAACAATTACATCTTTTCCTTCAAGAAGCCTTTCGCTAAGATTGTTCTTGTGGAATTGGCAAAGGGATATTTGGAAGCCCATAGAGGGATATGGTGATAAAGGAAATATCTTCCGTTCAAAACTGGAAAGGAGCTTTCTGAGAAACTTCTATGTGTTTTGTTAATTCATCCCACAGAGTTACATCTTTGCCCTCAAGAAGACTTTCGCTAAGGTTGTTCTTGTGGAATTGGCAAAGTGATAAATGGCAAAGGTATATTTGGAAGCCCATAGAGTTCTATGGTGAAAAAGGAAATATCTTCCGTTCAAAACCGGAAAGAAGATTTCTGAGAAACTGTTCTGTGTTCTGTTAATTCATCTCACAGAGTTACATCTTTCCCTTCACGAAGCCTTTCGCTAAGGCTGTTCTTGTGGAATTGGCAAAGGGATAATTGGCAAAGGCATATTTGGAAGCCCATAAAGGGCTATAGTGAAAAAGGAAATATCTTCCGTTCAAAACTGGAAAGAAGATTTCTGAGAAACTGCTCTGTGTTCCGTTAATTCATCTCACAGAGTTACATCTTTCCCTTCACGAAGCCTTTCGCTAAGGCTGTTCTTGTGGAATTGGCAAAGGGATATTAGGAAGTCCTTAGAGGGCAATGGTGGAAAAGGAAATATCTTCCGTTCAAAACTGGAAAGAAGCTTTCTGAGAAACTGCTATGTGTTTTGTTAATTCATCCCACAGAGTTACATCTTTCCCCTCAAGAAGCCTTTCGCTAAGGCTGTTGTTGTGTAATTGGCAAAGTGATAAATGGCAAAGGTATATTTGGAAGCCCATAGAGTTCTATGGTGAAAAAGGAAATATCTTCCGTTCAAAACCGGAAAGAAGATTTCTGAGAAACTGCTGTGTGTTCTGTTAATTCATCTCACAGAGTAACATCTTTCCCTTCTAGAAGCCTTTCGCTAAGGCTGTTCTTGTGGAATTGGCAAAGGGATATTTGGAAGCCCATACAGGGCTATGGTGAAAAAGGAAATATCTTCCGTTCAAAACTGGAAAGAAGCTTTCTGAGAAACTGCTCTGTGTTCTGTTATTCATCTCACAGAGTTACATCTTTCCCTTCAAGAAGCCTTTCGCTAAGGCTGTTCTTGTGGAATTGGCAAAGGGATATTTGGAAGCCCATAGAAGGCTATGGTGAAAAAGGAAATATCTTCCGTTCAAAACTGGAAAGAAGCTTTCTGAGGAACTGCTCTGTATTCTGTTAATTCTCTCACAGAGTTACATCTTTCCCTTCAAGAAGCCTTTCCCTAAGGCTGTTCTTGTGGAATTGGCAAAGGGATATTTGGAAACCCACAGAGGGCTATGGTGAAAAAGGAAATATCTTCCGTTCAAAACTGGAAAGAAGGTTTCTGAGAAAGTGCTCTGTGTTCTGTTATTTCATCTCAGAGAGTTACATCATTCCCTTCATGAAGCCTTTCGCTAAGGCTGTTCTTGTGGAATTGGGAAAGGGATATTTGGAAGCCCATAGAGGGCTCTGGTGAAAAAGGAAATATCTTCCGTTCAAAACTGGAAAGAAGCTTTCTGAAGAACTGCTCTGTGTTCTCTTACTTCATCTCACAGAGTTACATCTTTCCCTTCAAGAAGCCTTTCGCTAAGGCTGTTCTTGTGGAATTGGCAAAGTGATAATTGTCAAAGGGATATTTGGAAGCCCATAGAGGGCTATGGTGAAAAAGGAAATATCTTCCGTTCAAAACTGGAAAGAAGCTTTCTGAGAAACTGCTCTGTGTTCTGTTAATTCATCTCACAGAGTTACATCTTTCCCTTCAAGAAGCATTTCGCTAAGGCTGTTCTTGTGGAATTGGCAAAGGGATATTTGGAAGCCCATAGAGGGCTATGGTGAAAAAGGAAATATCTTCCGTTCAAAACTGGAAAGAAGCTTTCTGAGAAACTGCTATGTGTTTTGTTAATTCATCCCACAGAGTTACATCTTTCCCCTCAAGAAGCCTTTCGCTAAGGCTGTTGTTGTGTAATTGGCAAAGTGATAATTGGCAAAGTGATATTTGGAAGCCCATAGATGGCTATGGTGAAAAAGGAAATATCTTCCATTCAAAACTGAAAAGAAGCTTTCTGAGAAACTGCTCTGTGTTCTGTTAATTCATCTCACAGTGTTACATCTTTCCCTTCAAGAAGCCTTTCGTTAAGGCTGTTCTTGTGGAAATGGGAAAGGGATATTTGGAAGCCCATAGCGGGCTACGGTGAAAAAGGAAATATCTTCCGTTCAAAACTGGAAAGAAGCTTTCTGAGAAACTGCTCTGTGTTCTGTTTATTCATCTCACAGAGTTACATCTTTCCCTTCAAGAAGCCTTTCGCTAAGGCTGTTCTTGTGGAATTGGCAAAGGGATATTTGGAAGCCCATAGAGGGCTATGGTGAAAAAGGAAATATCTTCCGTTCAAAACTGGAAAGAAGCTTTCTGAGAAACTGCTCTGTGCTCTGTTAATTCATCTCACAGACTTACATCTTTCCCTTCAAGAAGCCTTTCGCTAAGGCTGTTCTTGTGGAATAGGCATAGGGATATTTGGATGCCCATAGAGGGCTAAGGTGAAAAAGGAAATATCTTCCGTTCAAAACTGGAAAGAAGCTTTCTGAGAAACTGCTCTGTGTTCTGTTATTTCATCTCACAGAATTTCATCTTTCCCCTCAAGAAGTCTTTCGCTAAGGCTGTTCTTGTTGAATTGGCAAAGGGATATTTGGAAGCCCATAGAATGCTATGGAGAAAAAGGAAATATCTTCCGTTCAAAACTGGAAAGAAGCTTTCTGAAAAACTGCTCTGTGTTCTGTTAATTCATCTCACAGAGTTACATCTTTCCCTTCAAGAAGTCTTTCGCTAAGGCTGTTCTTGTGGAATTGGCAAAGGGATATTTGGAAGCCCATAGAGGGCTATGGTGAAAAAGGAAATATCTTCCGTTCAAAACTGGAAAGAAGCTTTCAGAGAAACTGCTATGTGTTTTGTTAATTCATCCCACAGAGTTACATCTTTCCCGTCAAGAAGCCTTTCGCTAAGGCTGTTGTTGTGTAATTGGCAAAGTGATAATTGGCAAAGGGATATTTGGAAACCCATAGGGGGCTATGGTGAAAAAGGAAATATCTTCCGTTCAAAACTGGAAAGAAGCTTTCTGAGAAACTGCTCTGTGTTCTGTTAATTCATCTCACAGAGTTACATCTTTCCCTTCAAGAAGCCTTTCGCTAAGGCCGTTCTTGTGGAATTGGCAAAGGGATATTTGGAAGCCCATAGAGGGCTATGGTGAAAAAGGAAATATCTTCCGTTCATAACTGGAAAGAAGCATTCTGAGAAACTGCTCTGTGTTCTGTTAATTCATCTCACAGAGTTACATCATTCCCTTCAAGAAGCCTTTCGCTAAGGCTGTTCTTGTGGAATTGGCAAATGGATATTTGGAAGCCCATAGAGGGCTACGGTGAAAAAGGAAATATCTTCCGTACAAAACTGGAAAGAAGCTTTCGGTGAAACTGCTCTGTGTTCTGTTAATTCATCTCACAGAGTTACATCTTTCCCTTCAAGAAGCCTTTCCCTAAGGATGTTCTTGTGGAATTGGCAAAGGGATATTTGGAAGCCCATAGAGGGCTATGGTGAAAAAGGAAATATCTTCCGTTCAAAACTGGAAAGAGGCTTTCTGAGAAACTGCTCTGTGTTCTGTTAATTCATCTCACAGAGTTACATCTTTCCCTTCAAGAAGTCTTTCGCTAAGGCTGTTCTTGTGGAATTGGCAAAGGGATATTTGGAAGCCCATAGAGGGCTATGGTGAAAAAGGAAATATCTTCCCTTCAAAACTGGAAAGAAGCTTTCTGAGAAACTGCTATGTGTTTTGTTAATTCATCCCACAGAGTTACATCTTTCCCCTCAAGAAGCCTTTCGCTAAGGCTGTTGTTGTGTAATTGGCAAAGGGATATTTGGAAACCCATAGGGGGCTATGGTGAAAAAGGAAATATCTTCCGTTCAAAACTGGAAAGAAGCTTTCTCAGAAACTGCTCTGTGTTCTGTTAATTCATCTCTCAGAGTAACATCTTTCCCTTCAAGAAGCCTTTCGCTAAGGCCGTTCTTGAGGAATTGGCAAAGGGATATTTGGAAGCCCATAAGGGTTATCGTGAAAAAGGAAATATCTTCCGTTCAAAACAGAAAAGAAGCTTTCTGAGAAACTGCTCTGTGTTCTGTTAATTCACCTCACAGAGTTACCTCTTTCCCTTCAAGAAGCCTTTCGCTAAGGCTGTTCTTGTGGAATTGGCAAAGGGATATTTGGAAGCCCATAGAGGGCTATGGTAAAAAAGGAAATATCTTCCGTTCAAAACTGGAAAGAAGTTTTCTGAGAAACTGCTATGTGTGTTGTTAATTCATCTCACAGAGTTACATCTTTCCCCTCAAGAAGCGTTTCGCTAAGGCTGTTCTTGTGGAATTGGCAAAGTGATAATTGTCAAAGGGATATTTGGAAGCCCATAGAGGGCTATGGTGAAAAAGGAAATATCTTCCGTTCAAAACTGGAAAGAAGCTTTCTGAGAACCTGCTCTGTGTTCTGTTAATTCATCTCACAGAGTTACATCTTTCCCTTCAAGAAGCCTTTCGCTAAGGCTGTTCTTGTGGAATTGGCAAAGGGATATTTGGAAGCCCATAGAGGGCTATGGTGAAAAAGGAAATACCTTAATTCAAAACTGGAAAGAAGCTTTCTGAGAAACTGCTATCTGTTTTGTTAATTCATCCCACAGAGTTACATCTTTCCCCTCATGAAGCCTTTCGCTAAGGCTGTTCTTGTGGAATTGGCAAAGTGATAATTGGCAAGGGGATATTTGGAAGCCCATGGATGGCTATGGTGAAAAAGGAAATATCTTCCATTCAAAACTGAAAAGAAGCTTTTTGAGAAACTGCTCTGTGTTCTGTTAATTCATCTCACAGAGTTACATCTTTCCCTTCAAGAAGCCTTTCGTTAAGGCTGTTCTTGTGGAAATGGGAAAGGGATATTTGGAAGCCCATAGCGGGCTACGGTGAAAAAGGAAATATCTTCCGTTCAAAACTGGAAAGAAGCTTTCTGAGAAACTGCTCTGTGTTCTGTTAATTCATCTCACAGAGTTACATCTTTCCCTTCAAGAAGCCTTTCGCTAAGGCTGTTCTTGTGGAATAGGCAAAGGGATATTTGGAAGCCCATAGAGGGCTATGGTGAAAAAGGAAATATCTTCCGTTCAAAACTGGAAAAAGCTTTCTGAGAAACTGCTCTGTGCTCTGTTAATTCATCTCACAGACTTACATCTTTCCCTTCAAGAAGCCTTTCGCTAAAGCTGTTCTTGTGGAATAGGCATAGGGATATTTCGATGCCCATAGAGGGCTAAGGTGAAAAAGGAAATATCTTCCGTTCAAAACTGGAAAGAAGCTTTCTGAGAAACTGCTATGTGTTTTGTTAATTCATCCCACAGAGTTACATCTTTCCCCTCAAGAAGCCTTTCGCTAAGGCTGTTGTTGTGTAATTGTCAAAGTGATAATTGGCAAACGGATATTTGGAAACCCATAGGGGGCTATGGTGAAAAAGGAAATATCTTCCGTTCAAAACTGGAAAGAAGCTTTCTGAGAAACTGCTCTGTGTTCTGTTAATTCATCTCACAGAGTAACATCTTTCCCTTCAAGAAGCCTTTCGCTAAGGCCGTTCTTGTGGAATAGGCAAAGGGATATTTGGAAGCCCATAGAGGGCTATCGTGAAAAAGGAAATATCTTCCGTTCAAAACAGAAAAGAAGCTTTCTGAGAAACTGCTCTGTGTTCTGTTAATTCACCTCACAGAGTTACCTCTTTCCCTGCAAGAAGCCTTTCGCTTAGGCTGTTCTTGTGGAATTGGCAAAGGGATATTTGGAAGCCCATAGAGGGCTATGGTTAAGAAGGAAATATCTTCCGTTCAAAATTGGAAAGAAGTTTTCTGAGAAACTGCTATGTGTTTTGTTAATTCATCTCACAGAGTTACATCTTTCCCCTCAAGAAGCGTTTCGCTAAGGCTGTTCTTGTGGAATTGGCAAAGTGATAATTGTCAAAGGGATATTTGGAAGCCCATAGAGGGCTATGGTGAAAAAGGAAATATCTTCCGTTCAAAACTGGAAAGAAGCTTTCTGAGAAACTGCTCTGTGTTCTGTTAATTCATCTCACAGAGTTACATCTTTCCCTTCAAGAAGCCTTTCGCTAAGGCTGTTCTTGTGGAATTGGCAAAGGGATATTTGGAAGCCCATAGAGGGCTATGGTGAAAAAGGAAATATCTTCCGTTCAAAACTGGAAAGAAGCTTTCTGAGAAACTGCTATGTGTTTTGTTAATTCATCCCACAGAGTTACATCTTTCCCCTCAAGAAGCCTTTCGCTAAGGCTGTTGTTGTGTAATTGGCAAAGTGATAATTGGCAAAGTGATATTTGGAAGCCCATAGATGGCTATGGTGAAAAAGGAAATATCTTCCATTCAAAACTGAAAAGAAGCTTTCTGAGAAACTGCTCTGTGTTCTGTTAATTCATCTCACAGAGTTACATCTTTCAATTCAAGAAGCCTTTCTCTAAGGCTGTTCTTGTGGAATTGGAAAAGGGATATTTGGAAGCCCATAGAAGGCTATTGTGAATAAGGAAATATCTTCCGTTCAAAACTGGAAAGAAGCTTTCTGAGAAACTGCTCTGTGTTCTCTTAATTCATCTGAAAGTGTTACATCTTTTCCATCAAGAAGCCTTTCGCTAAGGCTGTTCTTGTGGAATTGGCAAAGGGATATTTGGAAGCCCTTAGAGGGCTATGGTGAAAAAGGAAGTATCTTCCATTCTCAACTGGAAAGAAGGTTTTTTGGGAAACTGCTTTGTGTTCTGTTAATTCATCTAACAATTACATCTTTTCCTTCAAGAAGCCTTTCGCTAAGACTGTTCTTGTGGAATTGGCAAAGGGATATTTGGAAGCCCATAGAGGGATATGGTGATAAAGGAAATATCTTCCGTTCAAAACTGGAAAGAAGATTTCTGAGAAACTGTTCTGTGTTCTGTTAATTCATCTCACAGAGTTCCATCTTTCCCTTCAAGAATCCTTTCGCTAAGGCTGTTCTTGTGGAATTGCTAAAGGGATATTTGGAAGCCCATAGAGGGCTATGGTGAAGAAGGAAATATCTTCCGTTCAAAACTGGAAAGAAGCTTTCTGAGAAACTGCTATGTGTTTTGTTAATTCATCCCACAGAGTTACATCTTTCCCCTCAAGAAGCCTTTCGCTAAGGCTGTTCTTGTGGAATTGGCAAAGTGATAATTGGCAAAGGGATATTTGGAAGCCCATAAAGGGCTATAGTGAAAAAGGAAATATCTTCCGTTCAAAACTGGAAAGAAGATTTCTGAGAAACTGCTCTGTGTTCCGTTAATTCATCTCACAGAGTTACATCTTTCCCTTCAAGAAGCCTTTCGCTAAGGCTGTTCTTGTGGAATTGGCAAAGGGATATTAGGAAGTCCTTAGAGGGCAATGGTGGAAAAGGAAATATCTTCTGTTCAAAACTGGAAAGAAGCTTTCTGAGAAACTGCTATGTGTTTTGTTAATTCATCCCACAGAGTTACATCTTTCCCCTCAAGAAGCCTTTCGCTAAGGCTGTTGTTGTGTAATTGGCAAAGTGATAAATGGCAAAGGGATATTTGGAAGCCCATAGAGGGCTATCGTGAAAAAGGAAATATCTTCCGTTCAAAACTGAAAAAGAAGCTTTCTGAGAAACTGCTCTGTGTTCTGTTAATTCACCTCACAGAGTTACCTCTTTCCCTTCAAGAAGCCTTTCGCTAAGGCTGTTCTTGTGGAATTGGCAAAGGGATATTTGGAAGCCCATAGAGGGCTATGGTGAAGAAGGAAATATCTTCGGTTCAAAACTGGAAAGAAGCTTTCTGAGAAACTGCTATGTGTTTTGTTAATTCATCTCACAGAGTTACATCTTTCCCCTCAAGAAGCGTTTCGCTAAGGCTGTTCTTGTGGAATTGGCAAAGTGATAATTGTCAAAGGGATATTTGGAAGCCCATAGAGGGCTATAGTGAAAAAGGAAATATCTTCCGTTCAAAACCGGAAAGAAGCTTTCTGAGAAACTGCTCTGTGTTCTGTTAATTCATCTCACAGAGTTACATCTTTCCCTTCAAGCAACCTTTCGCTAAGGCTGTTCTTGTGGAATTGGCAAAGGGATATTGGGAAGCCCATAGAGGGCTATGGTGAAAAAGGAAATATCTTCCGTTCAAAACTGGAAAGAAGCATTCTGAGAAACTGCTCTGTGTTCTGTTAATTCATCTCACAGAGTTACATCTTTCCCTTCAAGAAGCCTTTCGCTAAGGCTGTTCTTGTGGAATTGGCAAAGGGATATTTGGAAGCCCATAGAGGGCTATGGAGAAAAAGGAAATATGTTCCGTTCAAAACTGGAAAGAAGCTTTCTGAGAAACTGCTCTGTGTTCTGTTAATTCATCTCACAGAGTTACATCTTTCCCTTCAAGAAGTCTTTCGCTAAGGCTGTTCTTGTGGAATTGGCAAAGGGATATTTGGAAGCCCATATAGGGCTATGGTGAAAAAGGAAATATCTTCCGTTCAAAACTGGAAAGAAGCTTTCTGAGAAACTGCTAAGTGTTTTGTTAATCCATCCCACAGAGTTACATCTTTCCCCTCAAGAAGCCTTTCGCTAAGGCTGTTGTTGTGTAATTGGCAAAGTGATAATTGGCAAAGGGATATTTGGAAACCCATAGGGGGCTATGGTGAAAAAGGAA
This sequence comes from Chlorocebus sabaeus, assembly GCF_047675955.1. Lineage (NCBI taxonomy): Eukaryota > Metazoa > Chordata > Mammalia > Primates > Cercopithecidae > Chlorocebus > Chlorocebus sabaeus. The sequence continues at coordinate 55,230,382 of NC_132920.1, forward strand.
ATATCTTCCGTTCAAAACTGGAAAGAAGCTTTCTGAGAAACTGCTCTGTGTTCTGTTAATTCATCTCACAGAGTAACATCTTTCCCTTCAAGAAGCCTTTTGCTAAAGCCATTCTTGTGGAATTGGCAAAGGGATATTTGGAAGCCCATAGAGGGCTATGGTGAAAAAGGAAATATCTTCCGTTCATAACTGGAAAGAAGCATTCTGAGAAACTGCTCTGTGTTCTGTCAATTCATCTCACAGAGTTACATCATTCCCTTCAAGAAGCCTTTCGCTAAGGCTGTTCTTGTGGAATTGGCAAATGGATATTTGGAAGCCCATAGAGGGCTATGGTGAAAAAGGAAATACCTTCCGGTCAAAACTGGAAAGAAGTTTTCTGAGAAACTGCTCTGTGTTCTGTTAATTCATCTCACAGATTTACATCTTTCCCTTCAAGAAGCCTTTCGCTAAGGCTGTTCTTGTGGAATTGGCAAAGGGATATTTGGAAGCCCATAGAGGGCTATGGTGAAGAAGGAAGTATCTTCTGTTCAAAACTGGAAAGAAGCTTTCTGAGAAACTTCTATGTGTTTTGTTAATTCATCCCACAGAGTTACATCTTTGCCCTCAAGAAGCCTTTCGCTAAGGTTGTTCTTGTGGAATTGGCAAAGTGATAAATGGCAAAGGTACATTTGGAAGCCCATAGAGTTCTATGGTGAAAAAGGAAATATCTTCCGTTCAAAACCGGAAAGAAGATTTCTGAGAAACTGCTCTGTGTTCTGTTAATTCATCTCACAGAGTAACATCTTTCCCTTCAAGAAGCCTTTCGCTAAGGCTGTTCTTGTGGAATTGGCAAAGGGATATTTGGAAGCCCATAGAGGGCTATGGTGAAAAAGGAAATATCTTCCGTTCAAAACTGGAAAGAAGCTTTCTGAGAAACTGCTCTGTGTTCTGTTATTCATCTCACAGAGTTACATCTTTCCCTTCAAGAAGCCTTTCGCTAAGGCTGTTCTTGTGGAATTGGCAAAGGGATATTTGGAAGCCCATAGAGGGCTATGGTGAAAAAGGAAATATCTTCCGTTCAAAACTGGAAAGAAGCTTTCTGAGAAACTGCTCTGTGTTCTGTTAATTCATCTCACAGAGTTACAACCTTCTCTTCAAGAAGCCTTTCGCTAAGGCTGTTCTTGTGGAATTGGCAAAGGGATATTTGGAAGCCTATAGAGGGCTACGGTGAAAAAGGAAATATCTTCCATTCAAAACTGGAAAGAAGCTTTCTGAGAAACTGCTCTGTGTTCTGTTAATTCATCTCACAGAGTTACATCTTTCCCTTCAAGAAGCCTTTCGCTAAGGCTGTTCTTGTGAAATTGGCAAAGGGATATTTGGAAGCCCATAGAGGGCTATGGTGAAAAAGGAAATATCTTCCGTTCAAAACTGGAAAGAAGCTTTCAGAGAAACTGTTCTGTGTTCTGTTAATTCATCTCACAGAGTTACATCTTTCCCTTCAAGAGGACTTTCGCTAAGGCTGTTCTTGTGGAATTGACAAAGGGATATTTGGAAGCCCATAGAGGGCTATAGTGAAAATGGAAATATCTTCCGTTCAAAACCGGAAAGAAGCTTTCTGAGAAACTGCTCTGTGTTCTGTTAATTCATCTCACAGAGTTACATCTTTCCCTTCAAGAAGCCTTTCTCTAAGGCTGTTCTTGTGGAATTGGCAAAGGGATATTTGGAAGCCCATAGACGGCTATGGTGAATAAGGAAATATCTTCCGTGCAAAACTGGAAAGAAGCTTTCTGAGAAACTGCTCTGTGTTCTGTTAATTCATCTCACAGAGTTACATCTTTCCCTTCAAGAAGCCTTTCGCTAAGGCTGTTCTTGTGGAATTGGCAAAGGGATATTTGGAAGCCCATACGAGGGCTATGGTGAAAAAGGAAATATCTTCCGTTCAAAAGTGGAAAGAAGCTTTCTGAGAAACTGCTCTGTGTTCTGTTAATTCATCTCACAGAGTTACATCTTTCCCTTCAAGAAGCCTTTCGCTAAGGCTGTTCTTGTGGAATTGGCAAAGGGATATTTGGAAGCCTATAGAGGGCTATGGTGAAAAAGGAAATATCTTCCGTTCAAAACTGGAAAGAAGATTTCTGAGAAACTGTTCTGTGTTCTGTTAATTCATCTCACAGAGTTACATCTTTCCCTTCAAGAAGCCTTTCGCTAAGGCTGTTCTTGTGGAATTGGCAAAGGGATATTTGGAAGCCCATAGAGGGCTATGATGAAAAAGGAAATAACTTCCGTTCTAAACTGGAAAGAAGCTTTCTGAGAAACTGCTCTGTGTTCTGTTAATTCATCTCACAGAGTTACATCTTTCCCTTCAATAAGCCTTTCGCTAAGGCTGTTCTTGTGGAATTGCTAAAGGGATATTTGGAAGCCCATAGAGGGCTATGGTGAAGAAGGAAATATCTTCCGTTCAAAACTGGAAAGAAGCTTTCTGAGAAACTGCTATGTGTTTTGTTAATTCATCCCACAGAGTTACATCTTTCCCCTCAAGAAGCCTTTCGCTAAGGCTGTTCTTGTGGAATTGGCAAAGTGATAATTGGCAAAGGGATATTTGGAAGCCCATAAAGGGCTATAGTGAAAAAGGAAATATCTTCCGTTCAAAACTGGAAAGAAGATTTCTGAGAAACTGCTCTGTGTTCCGTTAATTCATCTCACAGAGTTACATCTTTCCCTTCAAGAAGCCTTTCGCTAAGGCTGTTCTTGTGGAATTGGCAAAGGGATATTAGGAAGTCCTTAGAGGGCAATGGTGGAAAAGGAAATATCTTCCGTTCAAAACTGGAAAGAAGCTTTCTGAGAAACTGCTATGTGTTTTGTTAATTCATCCCACAGAGTTACATCTTTCCCCTCAAGAAGCCTTTCGCTAAGGCTGTTGTTGTGTAATTGGCAAAGTGATAAATGGCAAAGGGATATTTGGAAGCCCATAGAGGGCTATCGTGAAAAAGGAAATATCTTCCGTTCAAAACTGAAAAAGAAGCTTTCTGAGAAACTGCTCTGTGTTCTGTTAATTCACCTCACAGAGTTACCTCTTTCCCTTCAAGAAGCCTTTGGCTAAGGCTGTTCTTGTGGAATTGGCAAAGGGATATTTGGAAGCCCATAGAGGGCTATGGTGAAGAAGGAAATATCTTCGGTTCAAAACTGGAAAGAAGCTTTCTGAGAAACTGCTATGTGTTTTGTTAATTCATCTCACAGAGTTACATCTTTCCCCTCAAGAAGCGTTTCGCTAAGGCTGTTCTTGTGGAATTGGCAAAGTGATAATTGTCAAAGGGTTATTTGGAAGCCCATAGAGGGCTATAGTGAAAAAGGAAATATCTTCCGTTCAAAACCGGAAAGAAGCTTTCTGAGAAACTGCTCTGTGTTCTGTTAATTCATCTCACAGAGTTACATCTTTCCCTTCAAGCAACCTTTCGCTAAGGCTGTTCTTGTGGAATTGGCAAAGGGATATTGGGAAGCCCATAGAGGGCTATGGTGAAAAAGGAAATATCTTCCGTTCAAAACTGGAAAGAAGCATTCTGAGAAACGGCTCTGTGTTCTGTTAATTCATCTCACAGAGTTACATCTTTCCCTTCAAGAAGCCTTTCGCTAAGGCTGTTCTTGTGGAATTCGCAAAGGGATATTTGGAAGCCCATAGAGGGCTATGGAGAAAAAGGAAATATCCTCCGTTCAAAACTGGAAAGAAGCTTTCTGAGAAACTGCTCTGTGTTCTGTTAATTCATCTCACAGAGTTACATCTTTCCCTTCAAGAAGTCTTTCGCTAAGGCTGTTCTTGTGGAATTGGCAAAGGGATATTTGGAAGCCCATAGAGGGCTATGGTGAAAAAGGAAATATCTTCCGTTCAAAACTGGAAAGAAGCTTTCTGAGAAACTGCTATGTGTTTTGTTAATCCATCCCACAGAGTTACATCTTTCCCCTCAAGAAGCCTTTCGCTAAGGCTGTTGTTGTGTAATTGGCAAAGTGATAATTGGCAAAGGGATATTTGGAAACCCATAGGGGGCTATGGTGAAAAAGGAAATATCTTCCGTTCAAAACTGGAAAGAAGCTTTCTGAGAAACTGCTCTGTGTTCTGTTAATTCATCTCACAGAGTAACATCTTTCCCTTCAAGAAGCCTTTTGCTAAAGCCATTCTTGTGGAATTGGCAAAGGGATATTTGGAAGCCCATAGAGGGCTATGGTGAAAAAGGAAATATCTTCCGTTCATAACTGGAAAGAAGCATTCTGAGAAACTGCTCTGTGTTCTGTCAATTCATCTCACAGAGTTACATCATTCCCTTCAAGAAGCCTTTCGCTAAGGCTGTTCTTGTGGAATTGGCAAATGGATATTTGGAAGCCCATAGAGGGCTATGGTGAAAAAGGAAATACCTTCCGGTCAAAACTGGAAAGAAGTTTTCTGAGAAACTGCTCTGTGTTCTGTTAATTCATCTCACAGATTTACATCTTTCCCTTCAAGAAGCCTTTCGCTAAGGCTGTTCTTGTGGAATTGGCAAAGGGATATTTGGAAGCCCATAGAGGGCTATGGTGAAGAAGGAAGTATCTTCTGTTCAAAACTGGAAAGAAGCTTTCTGAGAAACTTCTATGTGTTTTGTTAATTCATCCCACAGAGTTACATCTTTGCCCTCAAGAAGCCTTTCGCTAAGGTTGTTCTTGTGGAATTGGCAAAGTGATAAATGGCAAAGGTACATTTGGAAGCCCATAGAGTTCTATGGTGAAAAAGGAAATATCTTCCGTTCAAAACCGGAAAGAAGATTTCTGAGAAACTGCTCTGTGTTCTGTTAATTCATCTCACAGAGTAACATCTTTCCCTTCAAGAAGCCTTTCGCTAAGGCTGTTCTTGTGGAATTGGCAAAGGGATATTTGGAAGCCCATAGAGGGCTATGGTGAAAAAGGAAATATCTTCCGTTCAAAACTGGAAAGAAGCTTTCAGAGAAACTGCTCTGTGTTCTGTTATTCATCTCACAGAGTTACATCTTTCCCTTCAAGAAGCCTTTCGCTAAGGCTGTTCTTGTGGAATTGGCAAAGGGATATTTGGAAGCCCATAGAGGGCTATGGTGAAAAAGGAAATATCTTCCGTTCAAAACTGGAAAGAAGCTTTCTGAGAAACTGCTCTGTGTTCTGTTAATTCATCTCACAGAGTTACAACCTTCTCTTCAAGAAGCCTTTCGCTAAGGCTGTTCTTGTGGAATTGGCAAAGGGATATTTGGAAGCCTATAGAGGGCTACGGTGAAAAAGGAAATATCTTCCATTCAAAACTGGAAAGAAGCTTTCTGAGAAACTGCTCTGTGTTCTGTTAATTCATCTCACAGAGTTACATCTTTCCCTTCAAGAAGCCTTTCGCTAAGGCTGTTCTTGTGAAATTGGCAAAGGGATATTTGGAAGCCCATAGAGGGCTATGGTGAAAAAGGAAATATCTTCCGTTCAAAACTGGAAAGAAGCTTTCAGAGAAACTGTTCTGTGTTCTGTTAATTCATCTCACAGAGTTACATCTTTCCCTTCAAGAGGACTTTCGCTAAGGCTGTTCTTGTGGAATTGACAAAGGGATATTTGGAAGCCCATAGAGGGCTATAGTGAAAATGGAAATATCTTCCGTTCAAAACCGGAAAGAAGCTTTCTGAGAAACTGCTCTGTGTTCTGTTAATTCATCTCACAGAGTTACATCTTTCCCTTCAAGAAGCCTTTCTCTAAGGCTGTTCTTGTGGAATTGGCAAAGGGATATTTGGAAGCCCATAGACGGCTATGGTGAATAAGGAAATATCTTCCGTGCAAAACTGGAAAGAAGCTTTCTGAGAAACTGCTCTGTGTTCTGTTAATTCATCTCACAGAGTTACATCTTTCCCTTCAAGAAGCCTTTCGCTAAGGCTGTTCTTGTGGAATTGGCAAAGGGATATTTGGAAGCCCATACGAGGGCTATGGTGAAAAAGGAAATATCTTCCGTTCAAAAGTGGAAAGAAGCTTTCTGAGAAACTGCTCTGTGTTCTGTTAATTCATCTCACAGAGTTACATCTTTCCCTTCAAGAAGCCTTTCGCTAAGGCTGTTCTTGTGGAATTGGCAAAGGGATATTTGGAAGCCTATAGAGGGCTATGGTGAAAAAGGAAATATCTTCCGTTCAAAACTGGAAAGAAGATTTCTGAGAAACTGTTCTGTGTTCTGTTAATTCATCTCACAGAGTTACATCTTTCCCTTCAAGAAGCCTTTCGCTAAGGCTGTTCTTGTGGAATTGGCAAAGGGATATTTGGAAGCCCATAGAGGGCTATGATGAAAAAGGAAATAACTTCCGTTCTAAACTGGAAAGAAGCTTTCTGAGAAACTGCTCTGTGTTCTGTTAATTCATCTCACAGAGTTACATCTTTCCCTTCAATAAGCCTTTCGCTAAGGCTGTTCTTGTGGAATTGCTAAAGGGATATTTGGAAGCCCATAGAGGGCTATGGTGAAGAAGGAAATATCTTCCGTTCAAAACTGGAAAGAAGCTTTCTGAGAAACTGCTATGTGTTTTGTTAATTCATCCCACAGAGTTACATCTTTCCCCTCAAGAAGCCTTTCGCTAAGGCTGTTCTTGTGGAATTGGCAAAGTGATAATTGGCAAAGGGATATTTGGAAGCCCATAAAGGGCTATAGTGAAAAAGGAAATATCTTCCGTTCAAAACTGGAAAGAAGATTTCTGAGAAACTGCTCTGTGTTCCGTTAATTCATCTCACAGAGTTACATCTTTCCCTTCAAGAAGCCTTTCGCTAAGGCTGTTCTTGTGGAATTGGCAAAGGGATATTAGGAAGTCCTTAGAGGGCAATGGTGGAAAAGGAAATATCTTCCGTTCAAAACTGGAAAGAAGCTTTCTGAGAAACTGCTATGTGTTTTGTTAATTCATCCCACAGAGTTACATCTTTCCCCTCAAGAAGCCTTTCGCTAAGGCTGTTGTTGTGTAATTGGCAAAGTGATAAATGGCAAAGGGATATTTGGAAGCCCATAGAGGGCTATCGTGAAAAAGGAAATATCTTCCGTTCAAAACTGAAAAAGAAGCTTTCTGAGAAACTGCTCTGTGTTCTGTTAATTCACCTCACAGAGTTACCTCTTTCCCTTCAAGAAGCCTTTCGCTAAGGCTGTTCTTGTGGAATTGGCAAAGGGATATTTGGAAGCCCATAGAGGGCTATGGTGAAGAAGGAAATATCTTCGGTTCAAAACTGGAAAGAAGCTTTCTGAGAAACTGCTATGTGTTTTGTTAATTCATCTCACAGAGTTACATCTTTCCCCTCAAGAAGCGTTTCGCTAAGGCTGTTCTTGTGGAATTGGCAAAGTGATAATTGTCAAAGGGTTATTTGGAAGCCCATAGAGGGCTATAGTGAAAAAGGAAATATCTTCCGTTCAAAACCGGAAAGAAGCTTTCTGAGAAACTGCTCTGTGTTCTGTTAATTCATCTCACAGAGTTACATCTTTCCCTTCAAGCAACCTTTCGCTAAGGCTGTTCTTGTGGAATTGGCAAAGGGATATTGGGAAGCCCATAGAGGGCTATGGTGAAAAAGGAAATATCTTCCGTTCAAAACTGGAAAGAAGCATTCTGAGAAACGGCTCTGTGTTCTGTTAATTCATCTCACAGAGTTACATCTTTCCCTTCAAGAAGCCTTTCGCTAAGGCTGTTCTTGTGGAATTCGCAAAGGGATATTTGGAAGCCCATAGAGGGCTATGGAGAAAAAGGAAATATCCTCCGTTCAAAACTGGAAAGAAGCTTTCTGAGAAACTGCTCTGTGTTCTGTTAATTCATCTCACAGAGTTACATCTTTCCCTTCAAGAAGTCTTTCGCTAAGGCTGTTCTTGTGGAATTGGCAAAGGGATATTTGGAAGCCCATAGAGGGCTATGGTGAAAAAGGAAATATCTTCCGTTCAAAACTGGAAAGAAGCTTTCTGAGAAACTGCTATGTGTTTTGTTAATCCATCCCACAGAGTTACATCTTTCCCCTCAAGAAGCCTTTCGCTAAGGCTGTTGTTGTGTAATTGGCAAAGTGATAATTGGCAAAGGGATATTTGGAAACCCATAGGGGGCTATGGTGAAAAAGGAAATATCTTCCGTTCAAAACTGGAAAGAAGCTTTCTGAGAAACTGCTCTGTGTTCTGTTAATTCATCTCACAGAGTAACATCTTTCCCTTCAAGAAGCCTTTTGCTAAAGCCATTCTTGTGGAATTGGCAAAGGGATATTTGGAAGCCCATAGAGGGCTATGGTGAAAAAGGAAATATCTTCCGTTCATAACTGGAAAGAAGCATTCTGAGAAACTGCTCTGTGTTCTGTCAATTCATCTCACAGAGTTACATCATTCCCTTCAAGAAGCCTTTCGCTAAGGCTGTTCTTGTGGAATTGGCAAATGGATATTTGGAAGCCCATAGAGGGCTATGTTGAAAAAGGAAATACCTTCCGGTCAAAACTGGAAAGAAGTTTTCTGAGAAACTGCTCTGTGTTCTGTTAATTCATCTCACAGATTTACATCTTTCCCTTCAAGAAGCCTTTCGCTAAGGCTGTTCTTGTGGAATTGGCAAAGGGATATTTGGAAGCCCATAGAGGGCTATGGTGAAGAAGGAAGTATCTTCTGTTCAAAACTGGAAAGAAGCTTTCTGAGAAACTTCTATGTGTTTTGTTAATTCATCCCACAGAGTTACATCTTTGCCCTCAAGAAGCCTTTCGCTAAGGTTGTTCTTGTGGAATTGGCAAAGTGATAAATGGCAAAGGTACATTTGGAAGCCCATAGAGTTCTATGGTGAAAAAGGAAATATCTTCCGTTCAAAACCGGAAAGAAGATTTCTGAGAAACTGCTCTGTGTTCTGTTAATTCATCTCACAGAGTAACATCTTTCCCTTCTAGAAGCCTTTCGCTAAGGCTGTTCTTGTGGAATTGGCAAAGGGATATTTGGAAGCCCATACAGGGCTATGGTGAAAAAGGAAATATCTTCCGTTCAAAACTGGAAAGAAGCTTTCTGAGAAACTGCTCTGTGTTCTGTTATTCATCTCACAGAGTTACATCTTTCCCTTCAAGAAGCCTTTCGCTAAGGCTGTTCTTGTGGAATTGGCAAAGGGATATTTGGAAGCCCATAGAAGGCTATGGTGAAAAAGGAAATATCTTCCGTTCAAAACTGGAAAGAAGCTTTCTGAGGAACTGCTCTGTATTCTGTTAATTCTCTCACAGAGTTACATCTTTCCCTTCAAGAAGCCTTTCCCTAAGGCTGTTCTTGTGGAATTGGCAAAGGGATATTTGGAAACCCACAGAGGGCTATGGTGAAAAAGGAAATATCTTCCGTTCAAAACTGGAAAGAAGGTTTCTGAGAAAGTGCTCTGTGTTCTGTTATTTCATCTCAGAGAGTTACATCATTCCCTTCATGAAGCCTTTCGCTAAGGCTGTTCTTGTGGAATTGGGAAAGGGATATTTGGAAGCCCATAGAGGGCTCTGGTGAAAAAGGAAATATCTTCCGTTCAAAACTGGAAAGAAGCTTTCTGAAGAACTGCTCTGTGTTCTCTTACTTCATCTCACAGAGTTACATCTTTCCCTTCAAGAAGCCTTTCGCTAAGGCTGTTCTTGTGGAATTGGCAAAGTGATAATTGTCAAAGGGATATTTGGAAGCCCATAGAGGGCTATGGTGAAAAAGGAAATATCTTCCGTTCAAAACTGGAAAGAAGCTTTCTGAGAAACTGCTCTGTGTTCTGTTAATTCATCTCACAGAGTTACATCTTTCCCTTCAAGAAGCATTTCGCTAAGGCTGTTCTTGTGGAATTGGCAAAGGGATATTTGGAAGCCCATAGAGGGCTATGGTGAAAAAGGAAATATCTTCCGTTCAAAACTGGAAAGAAGCTTTCTGAGAAACTGCTATGTGTTTTGTTAATTCATCCCACAGAGTTACATCTTTCCCCTCAAGAAGCCTTTCGCTAAGGCTGTTGTTGTGTAATTGGCAAAGTGATAATTGGCAAAGTGATATTTGGAAGCCCATAGATGGCTATGGTGAAAAAGGAAATATCTTCCATTCAAAACTGAAAAGAAGCTTTCTGAGAAACTGCTCTGTGTTCTGTTAATTCATCTCACAGTGTTACATCTTTCCCTTCAAGAAGCCTTTCGTTAAGGCTGTTCTTGTGGAAATGGGAAAGGGATATTTGGAAGCCCATAGCGGGCTACGGTGAAAAAGGAAATATCTTCCGTTCAAAACTGGAAAGAAGCTTTCTGAGAAACTGCTCTGTGTTCTGTTTATTCATCTCACAGAGTTACATCTTTCCCTTCAAGAAGCCTTTCGCTAAGGCTGTTCTTGTGGAATTGGCAAAGGGATATTTGGAAGCCCATAGAGGGCTATGGTGAAAAAGGAAATATCTTCCGTTCAAAACTGGAAAGAAGCTTTCTGAGAAACTGCTCTGTGCTCTGTTAATTCATCTCACAGACTTACATCTTTCCCTTCAAGAAGCCTTTCGCTAAGGCTGTTCTTGTGGAATAGGCATAGGGATATTTGGATGCCCATAGAGGGCTAAGGTGAAAAAGGAAATATCTTCCGTTCAAAACTGGAAAGAAGCTTTCTGAGAAACTGCTCTGTGTTCTGTTATTTCATCTCACAGAATTTCATCTTTCCCCTCAAGAAGTCTTTCGCTAAGGCTGTTCTTGTTGAATTGGCAAAGGGATATTTGGAAGCCCATAGAATGCTATGGAGAAAAAGGAAATATCTTCCGTTCAAAACTGGAAAGAAGCTTTCTGAAAAACTGCTCTGTGTTCTGTTAATTCATCTCACAGAGTTACATCTTTCCCTTCAAGAAGTCTTTCGCTAAGGCTGTTCTTGTGGAATTGGCAAAGGGATATTTGGAAGCCCATAGAGGGCTATGGTGAAAAAGGAAATATCTTCCGTTCAAAACTGGAAAGAAGCTTTCAGAGAAACTGCTATGTGTTTTGTTAATTCATCCCACAGAGTTACATCTTTCCCGTCAAGAAGCCTTTCGCTAAGGCTGTTGTTGTGTAATTGGCAAAGTGATAATTGGCAAAGGGATATTTGGAAACCCATAGGGGGCTATGGTGAAAAAGGAAATATCTTCCGTTCAAAACTGGAAAGAAGCTTTCTGAGAAACTGCTCTGTGTTCTGTTAATTCATCTCACAGAGTTACATCTTTCCCTTCAAGAAGCCTTTCGCTAAGGCCGTTCTTGTGGAATTGGCAAAGGGATATTTGGAAGCCCATAGAGGGCTATGGTGAAAAAGGAAATATCTTCCGTTCATAACTGGAAAGAAGCATTCTGAGAAACTGCTCTGTGTTCTGTTAATTCATCTCACAGAGTTACATCATTCCCTTCAAGAAGCCTTTCGCTAAGGCTGTTCTTGTGGAATTGGCAAATGGATATTTGGAAGCCCATAGAGGGCTACGGTGAAAAAGGAAATATCTTCCGTACAAAACTGGAAAGAAGCTTTCGGTGAAACTGCTCTGTGTTCTGTTAATTCATCTCACAGAGTTACATCTTTCCCTTCAAGAAGCCTTTCCCTAAGGATGTTCTTGTGGAATTGGCAAAGGGATATTTGGAAGCCCATAGAGGGCTATGGTGAAAAAGGAAATATCTTCCGTTCAAAACTGGAAAGAGGCTTTCTGAGAAACTGCTCTGTGTTCTGTTAATTCATCTCACAGAGTTACATCTTTCCCTTCAAGAAGTCTTTCGCTAAGGCTGTTCTTGTGGAATTGGCAAAGGGATATTGGCAAGCCCATAGAGGGCTATGGTGAAAAAGGAAATATCTTCCCTTCAAAACTGGAAAGAAGCTTTCTGAGAAACTGCTATGTGTTTTGTTAATTCATCCCACAGAGTTACATCTTTCCCCTCAAGAAGCCTTTCGCTAAGGCTGTTGTTGTGTAATTGGCAAAGGGATATTTGGAAACCCATAGGGGGCTATGGTGAAAAAGGAAATATCTTCCGTTCAAAACTGGAAAGAAGCTTTCTCAGAAACTGCTCTGTGTTCTGTTAATTCATCTCTCAGAGTAACATCTTTCCCTTCAAGAAGCCTTTCGCTAAGGCCGTTCTTGTGGAATTGGCAAAGGGATATTTGGAAGCCCATAAGGGTTATCGTGAAAAAGGAAATATCTTCCGTTCAAAACAGAAAAGAAGCTTTCTGAGAAACTGCTCTGTGTTCTGTTAATTCACCTCACAGAGTTACCTCTTTCCCTTCAAGAAGCCTTTCGCTAAGGCTGTTCTTGTGGAATTGGCAAAGGGATATTTGGAAGCCCATAGAGGGCTATGGTAAAAAAGGAAATATCTTCCGTTCAAAACTGGAAAGAAGTTTTCTGAGAAACTGCTATGTGTGTTGTTAATTCATCTCACAGAGTTACATCTTTCCCCTCAAGAAGCGTTTCGCTAAGGCTGTTCTTGTGGAATTGGCAAAGTGATAATTGTCAAAGGGATATTTGGAAGCCCATAGAGGGCTATGGTGAAAAAGGAAATATCTTCCGTTCAAAACTGGAAAGAAGCTTTCTGAGAACCTGCTCTGTGTTCTGTTAATTCATCTCACAGAGTTACATCTTTCCCTTCAAGAAGCCTTTCGCTAAGGCTGTTCTTGTGGAATTGGCAAAGGGATATTTGGAAGCCCATAGAGGGCTATGGTGAAAAAGGAAATATCTTAATTCAAAACTGGAAAGAAGCTTTCTGAGAAACTGCTATCTGTTTTGTTAATTCATCCCACAGAGTTACATCTTTCCCCTCATGAAGCCTTTCGCTAAGGCTGTTCTTGTGGAATTGGCAAAGTGATAATTGGCAAGGGGATATTTGGAAGCCCATGGATGGCTATGGTGAAAAAGGAAATATCTTCCATTCAAAACTGAAAAGAAGCTTTTTGAGAAACTGCTCTGTGTTCTGTTAATTCATCTCACAGAGTTACATCTTTCCCTTCAAGAAGCCTTTCGTTAAGGCTGTTCTTGTGGAAATGGGAAAGGGATATTTGGAAGCCCATAGCGGGCTACGGTGAAAAAGGAAATATCTTCCGTTCAAAACTGGAAAGAAGCTTTCTGAGAAACTGCTCTGTGTTCTGTTAATTCATCTCACAGAGTTACATCTTTCCCTTCAAGAAGCCTTTCGCTAAGGCTGTTCTTGTGGAATAGGCAAAGGGATATTTGGAAGCCCATAGAGGGCTATGGTGAAAAAGGAAATATCTTCCGTTCAAAACTGGAAAAAGCTTTCTGAGAAACTGCTCTGTGCTCTGTTAATTCATCTCACAGACTTACATCTTTCCCTTCAAGAAGCCTTTCGCTAAAGCTGTTCTTGTGGAATAGGCATAGGGATATTTCGATGCCCATAGAGGGCTAAGGTGAAAAAGGAAATATCTTCCGTTCAAAACTGGAAAGAAGCTTTCTGAGAAACTGCTATGTGTTTTGTTAATTCATCCCACAGAGTTACATCTTTCCCCTCAAGAAGCCTTTCGCTAAGGCTGTTGTTGTGTAATTGTCAAAGTGATAATTGGCAAACGGATATTTGGAAACCCATAGGGGGCTATGGTGAAAAAGGAAATATCTTCCGTTCAAAACTGGAAAGAAGCTTTCTGAGAAACTGCTCTGTGTTCTGTTAATTCATCTCACAGAGTAACATCTTTCCCTTCAAGAAGCCTTTCGCTAAGGCCGTTCTTGTGGAATAGGCAAAGGGATATTTGGAAGCCCATAGAGGGCTATCGTGAAAAAGGAAATATCTTCCGTTCAAAACAGAAAAGAAGCTTTCTGAGAAACTGCTCTGTGTTCTGTTAATTCACCTCACAGAGTTACCTCTTTCCCTGCAAGAAGCCTTTCGCTTAGGCTGTTCTTGTGGAATTGGCAAAGGGATATTTGGAAGCCCATAGAGGGCTATGGTTAAGAAGGAAATATCTTCCGTTCAAAATTGGAAAGAAGTTTTCTGAGAAACTGCTATGTGTTTTGTTAATTCATCTCACAGAGTTACATCTTTCCCCTCAAGAAGCGTTTCGCTAAGGCTGTTCTTGTGGAATTGGCAAAGTGATAATTGTCAAAGGGATATTTGGAAGCCCATAGAGGGCTATGGTGAAAAAGGAAATATCTTCCGTTCAAAACTGGAAAGAAGCTTTCTGAGAAACTGCTCTGTGTTCTGTTAATTCATCTCACATAGTTACATCTTTCCCTTCAAGAAGCCTTTCGCTAAGGCTGTTCTTGTGGAATTGGCAAAGGGATATTTGGAAGCCCGAAGAGGGCTATGGTGAAAAAGGAAATATCTTCCGTTCAAAACTGGAAAGAAGCTTTCTGAGAAACTGCTCTGTGTTCTGTTAATTCATCTCACAGAGTTACATCTTTCCCTTCAAGAAGCCTTTCGCTAAGGCTGTTCTTGTGGAATTGGCAAAGGGATATTAGGAAGCCCTTAGAGGGCTATGGTGAAAAAGGAAATATCTTCCGTTCAAAACTGGAAAGAAGCTTTGTGAGAAACTGCTCTGTGTTCTGTTAATTCACCTCACAGTGTTACATCTTTCCCTTTAAGAAGCCTTTCGCTAAGTCTGTTCTTGTGGAATTGGCAAAGGGATATTTGGAAGCCCATATAGGGCAATGGTGGAAAAGGAAATACCTTCCGTTCAAAACTGGAAAGAAGCTTTCTGAGAAACTGCTCTGTGTTCTGTTAATTCATCTCACAGAGTTACATCTTTCCCTTCAAGAAGCCTTTCGCTAAGGCTGTTCTTGTGGAATTGGCAAAGGGATATTTGGAAGCCCATAGAGGGCTATGGTGAAAAAGGAAATATCTTCCGTTAAAAACTGGAAGGAAGCTTTCTGAGAAACTGCTCTGTGTTCTGTTAATTCATCTCACAGACTTACATCTTTCCCTTCAAGAAGCCTTTCGCTAAGGCTGTTCTTGTGGAATTGGCAAAGGGATATTTGGAAGCCCGTAGAGGGCTATGGTGAAAAAGGAAGTATCTTCCGTTCAAAACTGGAAAGAAGCTTTCTGAGAAACTGCTCTGTGTTCTGTTAATTCATCTCACAGAGTTACATCTTTCCCTTCAAGAAGCCTTTCGCTAAGGCTGTTCTTGTGGAATTGGCCAAGGGATATTTGGAAGCCCATAGAGGGCTATGGTGAAAAAGGAAATATCTTCCGTTCAAAACTGGAAAGAAGCTTTCTGAGAAACTGCTCTGTGTTCTGTTCATTCATCTCACAGAGTTACATCTTTCCCTTCAAGAAGCCTTTCGCTAAGGCTGTTCTTGTGGAATTGGCCAAGGGATATTTGGAAGCCCATAGAGGGCTATGGTGAAGAAGGAAATATCTTCCGTTCAAAACTGGAAAGAAGCTTTCTGAGAAACTGCTCTGTGTTCTGTTAATTCATCTCACAGAGTTACCTCTTTCCCTTCAAAAAGCTTTTCGCTAAGGCTTTTCTTGTGGAATTCGCAAAGGGATATTTGGAAGCCCATAGAGGGCTGTCGTGAAAAAGGAAATATCTTCCGTTCAAAACTGGAAAGAAGCTTTCTGAGAAACTGCTCTGTGTTCAGTTAATTCATCTCAAAGGGTTACATCTTTCCCCTCAAGAAGCGTTTCGCTAAGGCTGTTCTTGTGGAATTGGCAAAGGGATATTTGGAAGCCCATAGAGGGCTATGGTGAAAAAGGAAATATCTTCCGTTCAAAACTGGAAAGAAGCTTTCTGAGAAACTGTTATGTGTTTTGTTAATTCATCCCACAGAGTTACATCTTTGCCCTCAAGAAGCCTTTCGCTAAGGTTGTTCTTGTGGAATTGGCAAAGTGATAAATGGCAAAGGTATATTTGGAAGCCCATAGAGTTCTATGGTGAAAAAGGAAATATCTTCCGTTCAAAACCGGAAAGAAGATTTCTGAGAAACTGCTCTGTGTTCTGTTAATTCATCTCACAGAGTTACATCTTTCCCTTCAAGAAGCCTTTCGCTAAGGCTGTTCTTGTGGAATTGGCAAAGGGATATTTGGAAGCCCATAGAGGGCTATGGTGAAAAAGGAAATATCTTCCGTTCAAAACTGGAAAGAAGCTTTCTGAGAAACTGCTCTGTGTTCTGTTAATTCATCTCACAGAGTTACATCTTTCCCTTCAAGAAGCCTTTCGCTAAGGCTGTTCTTGTGGAATTGGCAAAGGGATATTTGGAAGCCCATAGAGTTCTATGGTGAAAAAGGAAATATCTTCCGTTCAAAACCGGAAAGAAGATTTCTGAGAAACTGCTCTGTGTTCTGTTAATTCATCTCACAGAGTTACATCTTTCCCTTCAAGAAGCCTTTCGCTAAGGCTGTTCTTGTGGAATTGGCAAAGGGATATTTGGAAGCCCATAGAGGGCTATGGTGAAAAAGGAAATATCTTCCGTTCAAAACTGGAAAGAAGCTTTCTGAGAAACTGCTCTGTGTTCTGTTAATTCATCTCACAGAGTTACATCTTTCCCTTCAAGAGGACTTTCGCTAAGGCTGTTCTTGTGGAATTGGCAAAGGGATATTTGGAAGCCCATAGAGGGCTATAGTGAAAAAGGAAATATCTTCCGTTCAAAACCGGAAAGAAGCTTTCTGAGAAACTGCTCTGTGTTCTGTTAATTCATCTCACAGAGTTACATCTTTCCCTTCAAGAAGCCTTTCTCTAAGGCTGTTCTTGTGGAATTGGCAAAGGGATACTTGGAAGCCCATAGACGGCTATGGTGAATAAGGAAATATCTTCCGTTCAAAACTGGAAAGAAGCTTTCTGAGAAACTGCTCTGTGTTCTGTTAATTCATCTCACAGAGTTACATCTTTCCCTTCAAGAAGCCTTTCGCTAAGGCTGTTCTTGTGGAATTGGCAAAGGGATATTTGGAAGCCCATAGAGGGCTATGGTGAAAAAGGAAATATCTTCCGTTCAAAACTGGAAAGAAGCTTTCTGAGAAACTGCTCTGTGTTCTGTTAATTCATCTCACAGAGTTACATCTTTCCCTTCAAGAAGCCTTTCGCTAAGGCTGTTCTTGTGGAATTGGCAAAGGGATATTTGGAAGCCTATAGAGGGCTATGGTAAAAAAGGAAATATCTTCCGTTCAAAACTGGAAAGAAGCTTTCTGAGAAACTGCTATGTGTTTTGTTAATTCATCCCACAGAGTTACATCTTTCCCCTCAAGAAGCCTTTCGCTAAGGCTGTTGTTGTGTAATTGTCAAAGTGATAATTGGCAAAGGGATATTTGGAAACCCATAGGGGGCTATGGTGAAAAAGGAAATATCTTCCGTTCAAAACTGGAAAGAAGCTTTCTGAGAAACTGCTCTGCGTTCTGTTAATTCATCTCACAGAGTTACATCTTTCCCCTCAAGAAGCCTTTCGCTAAGGCTGTTCTTGTGGAATTGGCAAAGGGATGTTTGGAAGCCCATAGAGGGCTATAGTGAAAAAGGAATTATCTTCCGTTCAAAACTGGAAAGAAGCTTTCTGAGAAAATGCTCTGTGTTCTGTTAATTCATCTCACAGAGTTACATCTTTCCCCTCAAGAAGCCTTTCGCTAAGGCTGTTCTTGTGGAATTGGCAAAGGGATATTTGGAAGCCCATAGAGGGCTATGGTGAAAAAGGAAATATCTTCCGTTCAAAACTGGAAAGAAGCTTTCTGAGAAACTGCTATGTGTTTTGTTAATTCATCCCACAGAGTTACATCTTTCCCCTCAAGAATCCTTTCGCTAAGGCTGTTGTTGTGTAATTGGCAAAGTGATAATTGGCAAAGTGATATTTGGAAGCCCATAGAAGGCTATGGTGAAAAAGGAAATATCTTCCATTCAAAACTGAAAAGAAGCTTTCTGAGAAACTGCTCTGTGTTCTGTTAATTCATCTCACAGAGTTACATCTTTCCCTTCAAGAAGCCTTTCGTTAAGGCTGTTCTTGTGGAAATGGGAAAGGGATATTTGGAAGCCCATAGCGGGCTACGGTGAAAAAGGAAATATCTTCCGTTCAAAACTGGAAAGAAGCTTTCTGAGAAACTGCTCTGTGTTCTGTTTATTCCTCTCACAGAGTTACATCTTTCCCTTCAAGAAGCCTTTCGCTAAGGCTGTTCTTGTGGAATTGGCAAAGGGATATTTGGAAGCCCATAGAGGGCTATGGAGAAAAAGGAAATATCTTCCGTTCAAAACTGGAAAGAAGCTTTCTGAGAAACTGCTCTGTGCTCTGTTAATTCATCTCACAGACTTACATCTTTCCCTTCAAGTAGCCTTTCGCTAAGGCTGTTCTTGTGGAATAGGCATAGGGATATTTGGATGCCCATAGAGGGCTAAGGTGAAAAAGGAAATATCTTTCGTTCAAAACTGGAAAGAAGCTTTCTGAGAAACTGCTCTGTGTTCTGTTATTTCATCTCACAGAATTTCATCTTTCCCCTCAAGAAGTCTTTCGCTAAGGCTGTTCTTGTGGAATTGGCAAAGGGATATTTGGAAGCCCATAGAGGGCTATGGAGAAAAAGGAAATATCTTCCGTTCAAAACTGGAAAGAAGCTTTCTGAAAAACTGCTCTGTGTTCTGTTAATTCATCTCACAGAGTTACATCTTTCCCTTCAAGAAGTCTTTCGCTAAGGCTGTTCTTGTGGAATTGGCAAAGGGATATTTGGAAGCCCATAGAGGGCTATGGTGAAAAAGGAAATATCTTCCGTTCAAAACTGGAAAGAAGCTTTCAGAGAAACTGCTATGTGTTTTGTTAATTCATCCCACAGAGTTACATATTTCCCCTCAAGAAGCCTTTCGCTAAGGCTGTTTTTGTGTAATTGGCAAAGTGATAATTGGCAAAGGGATATTTGAAAACCCATAGGGGGCTCTGGTGAAAAAGGAAATATCTTCCGTTCAAAACTGGAAAGAAGCTTTCTGAGAAACTGCTCTGTGTTCTGTTAATTCATCTCACAGAGTTACATCTTTCCCTTCAAGAAGCCTTTCGCTAAGGCTGTTCTTGTGGAATTGGCAAATGGATATTTGGAAGCCCATAGAGGGCTACGGTGAAAAAAGAAATATCTTCCGTACAAAACTGGAAAGAAGCTTTCGGTGAAACTGCTCTGTGTTCTGTTAATTCATCTCACAGAGTTACATCTTTCCCTTCAAGAAGCCTTTCGCTAAGGCTGTTCTTGTGGAATTGGCAAAGGGATATTTGGAAGCCCATAGAGGGTTATGGTGAAAAAGGAAATATCTTCCGTTCAAAACTGGAAAGAGGCTTTCTGAGAAACTGCTCTGTGTTCTGTTAATTCATCTCACAGAGTTACATCTTTCCCCTCACGAAGCGTTTCGCTAAGGCTGTTCTTGTGGAATTGGCAAAGTGATAATTGTCAAAGGGATATTTGGAAGCTCATAGAGGGCTATGGTGAAAAAGGAAATATCTTCCGTTCAAAACTGGAAAGAAGCTTTCTGAGAAACTGCTCTGTGTTCTGTTAATTCATCTCACAGAGTTACAACTTTCCCTTCAAGATGCCTTTCGCTAAGGCCGTTCTTGTGGAATTGGCAAAGGGATATTTGGAAGCCCATAGAGGGCTATGGTGAAAATGGAAATATCTTCCGTTCAAAACTGGAAAGAAGCTTTCTGAGAAATTGCTCTGTGTTCTGTTAATTCATCTCACAGAGTTACATCTTTCCCTTCAAGAAGCCTTTCGCTAAGGTTGTTCTTGTGGAAATGGGAAAGAGATATTTCGAAGCCCATAGAGGGCTACGGTGAAAAAGGAAATATCTTCCGTTCAAAACTGGAAAGAAGCTTTCGGTGAAACTGCACTGTGTTCTGTTAATTCATCTCACAGAGTTACATCTTTCCCTTCAAGAAGCCTTTCGCTAAGGCTGTTCTTGTGGAATTGGCAAAGGGATATTTGGAAGCCCATAGAGGGCTATGGTGAAAAAGGAAATATCTTCCGTTCAAAACTGGAAAGAAGCTTTCTGAGAAACTGCTCTGTGTTCTGTTAATTCACCTCACAGAGTTACCTCTTTCCCTTCAAGAAGCCTTTCGCTAAGGCTGTTCTTGTGGAATTGGCAAAGGGATATTTGGAAGCCCATAGAGGGCTATGGTGAAGAAGGAAATATCTTCCGTTCAAAATTGGAAAGAAGTTTTCTGAGAAACTGCTATGTGTTTTGTTAATTCATCTCACAGAGTTACATCTTTCCCCTCAAGAAGCGTTTCGCTAAGGCTGTTCTTGTGGAATTGGCAAAGTGATAATTGGCAAGGGGATATTTGGAAGCCCATAGATGGCTATGGTGAAAAAGGAAATATCTTCCATTCAAAACTGAAAAGAAGCTTTCTGAGAAACTGCTCTGTGTTCTGTTAATTCATCTCACAGAGTTACATCTTTCCCCTCAAGAAGCCTTTCGCTAAGGCTGTTCTTGTGGAATTGGCAAAGGGATGTTTGGAAGCCCATAGAGGTCTATCGTGAAAAAGGAAATATCTTCCATTCAAAACTGGAAAGAAGCTTTCTGAGAAACTGCTCTGTGTTCTGTTAATTCACCTCACAGAGCTACCTCTATCGCTTCAAGAAGCCTTTCGCTAAGGCTGTTCTTGTGGAATTGGCAAAGGGATATTTGGAAGCCCATAGAGGGCTATGATGAAAAAGGAAATAACTTCCGTTCAAAACTGGAAAGAAGCTTTCTGAGAAACTGCTCTGTGTTCTGTTAATTCATCTCACAGAGTTACATCTTTCCCTTCAAGAAGAATTTCGCTAAGGCTGTTCTTGTGGAATTGGCAAAGGGATATTTGGAAGCCCGTAGAGGGCTTTGGTGAAAAAGGAAATACCTTCCGTTCAAAACTGGAAAGAAGCTTTCTGAGAAACTGCTCCGTGTTCTGTTAATTCATCTCACAGAGTTACATCTTTCCCTTCAATAAGCCTTTCGCTAAGGCTTTTCTTGTGGAATTGGCAAAGGGATATTTGGAAGCCCATAGAGGGCTATGGTGAAGAAGGAAATATCTTCCGTTCAAAACTGGAAAGAAGCTTTCTGAGAAACTGCTATGTGCTTTGTTAATTCATCCCACAGAGTTACATCTTTCCCCTCAAGAAGCCTTTCGCTAAGGCTGTTGTTGTGGAATTGGCAAAGTGATAATTGGCAAAGGGATATTTGGAAGCCCATAGAGGGCTATAGTGAAAAAGGAAATATCTTCCGTTCAAAACCGGAAAGAAGCTTTCTGAGAAACTGCTCTGTGTTCTGTTAATTCATCTCACAGAGTTACATCTTTCCCTTCAAGAAGCCTTTCGCTAAGGCTGTTCTTGTGGAATTGGCAAAGTGATATTTGGAAGCCCATAGAGGGCTATAGTTAAAAAGGAATTATCTTCCGTTCAAAACTGGAAAGAAGCTTTCTGAGAAACTGCTCTGTGTTCTGTTAATTCATCTCACATAGTTACATCTTTCCCTTCAAGAAGCCTTTCGCTAAGGCTGTTCTTGTGGAATTGGCAAAGGGATATTTGGAAGCCCGAAGAGGGCTATGGTGAAAAAGGAAATATCTTCCGTTCAAAACTGGAAAGAAGCTTTCTGAGAAACTGCTCTGTGTTCTGTTAATTCATCTCACAGAGTTACATCTTTCCCTTCAAGAAGCCTTTCGCTAAGGCTGTTCTTGTGGAATTGGCAAAGGGATATTAGGAAGCCCTTAGAGGGCTATGGTGAAAAAGGAAATATCTTCCGTTCAAAACTGGAAAGAAGCTTTGTGAGAAACTGCTCTGTGTTCTGTTAATTCACCTCACAGTGTTACATCTTTCCCTTCAAGAAGCCTTTCGCTAAGTCTGTTCTTGTGGAATTGGCAAAGGGATATTTGGAAGCCCATAGAGGGCTATGGTGAAAAAGGAAATATCTTCCGTTAAAAACTGGAAGGAAGCTTTCTGAGAAACTGCTCTGTGTTCTGTTAATTCATCTCACAGACTTACATCTTTCCCTTCAAGAAGCCTTTCGCTAAGGCTGTTCTTGTGGAATTGGCAAAGGGATATTTGGAAGCCCGTAGAGGGCTATGGTGAAAAAGGAAGTATCTTCCGTTCAAAACTGGAAAGAAGCTTTCTGAGAAACTGCTCTGTGTTCTGTTAATTCATCTCACAGAGTTACATCTTTCCCTTCAAGAAGCCTTTCGCTAAGGCTGTTCTTGTGGAATTGGCAAAGGGATATTTGGAAGCCCATAGAGGGCTATGGTGAAAAAGGAAATATCTTCCGTTCAAAACTGGAAAGAAGCTTTCTGAGAAACTGCTCTGTGTTCTGTTCATTCATCTCACAGAGTTACATCTTTCCCTTCAAGAAGCCTTTCGCTAAGGCTGTTCTTGTGGAATTGGCCAAGGGATATTTGGAAGCCCATAGAGGGCTATGGTGAAGAAGGAAATATCTTCCGTTCAAAACTGGAAAGAAGCTTTCTGAGAAACTGCTCTGTGTTCTGTTAATTCATCTCACAGAGTTACCTCTTTCCCTTCAAAAAGCTTTTCGCTAAGGCTTTTCTTGTGGAATTCGCAAAGGGATATTTGGAAGCCCATAGAGGGCTGTCGTGAAAAAGGAAATATCTTCCGTTCAAAACTGGAAAGAAGCTTTCTGAGAAACTGCTCTGTGTTCAGTTAATTCATCTCAAAGGGTTACATCTTTCCCCTCAAGAAGCGTTTCGCTAAGGCTGTTCTTGTGGAATTGGCAAAGGGATATTTGGAAGCCCATAGAGGGCTATGGTGAAAAAGGAAATATCTTCCGTTCAAAACTGGAAAGAAGCTTTCTGAGAAACTGTTATGTGTTTTGTTAATTCATCCCACAGAGTTACATCTTTGCCCTCAAGAAGCCTTTCGCTAAGGTTGTTCTTGTGGAATTGGCAAAGTGATAAATGGCAAAGGTATATTTGGAAGCCCATAGAGTTCTATGGTGAAAAAGGAAATATCTTCCGTTCAAAACCGGAAAGAAGATTTCTGAGAAACTGCTCTGTGTTCTGTTAATTCATCTCACAGAGTTACATCTTTCCCTTCAAGAAGACTTTCGCTAAGGCTGTTCTTGTGGAATTGGCAAAGGGATATTTGGAAGCCCATAGAGGGCTATGGTGAAAAAGGAAATATCTTCCGTTCAAAACTGGAAAGAAGCTTTCTGAGAAACTGCTCTGTGTTCTGTTAATTCATCTCACAGAGTTACATCTTTCCCTTCAAGAAGCCTTTCGCTAAGGCTGTTCTTGTGGAATTGGCAAAGGGATATTTGGAAGCCCATAGAGTTCTATGGTGAAAAAGGAAATATCTTCCGTTCAAAACCGGAAAGAAGATTTCTGAGAAACTGCTCTGTGTTCTGTTAATTCATCTCACAGAGTTACATCTTTCCCTTCAAGAAGCCTTTCGCTAAGGCTGTTCTTGTGGAATTGGCAAAGGGATATTTGGAAGCCCATAGAGGGCTATGGTGAAAAAGGAAATATCTTCCGTTCAAAACTGGAAAGAAGCTTTCTGAGAAACTGCTCTGTGTTCTGTTAATTCATCTCACAGAGTTACATCTTTCCCTTCAAGAGGACTTTCGCTAAGGCTGTTCTTGTGGAATTGGCAAAGGGATATTTGGAAGCCCATAGAGGGCTATAGTGAAAAAGGAAATATCTTCCGTTCAAAACCGGAAAGAAGCTTTCTGAGAAACTGCTCTGTGTTCTGTTAATTCATCTCACAGAGTTACATCTTTCCCTTCAAGAAGCCTTTCTCTAAGGCTGTTCTTGTGGAATTGGCAAAGGGATATTTGGAAGCCCATAGACGGCTATGGTGAATAAGGAAATATCTTCCGTTCAAAACTGGAAAGAAGCTTTCTGAGAAACTGCTCTGTGTTCTGTTAATTCATCTCACAGAGTTACATCTTTCCCTTCAAGAAGCCTTTCGCTAAGGCTGTTCTTGTGGAATTGGCAAAGGGATATTTGGAAGCCCATAGAGGGCTACGGTGAAAAAGGAAATATCTTCCGTTCAAAACTGGAAAGAAGCTTTCTGAGAAACTGCTCTGTGTTCTGTTAATTCATCTCACAGAGTTACATCTTTCCCTTCAAGAAGCCTTTCGCTAAGGCTGTTCTTGTGGAATTGGCAAAGGGATATTTGGAAGCCTATAGAGGGCTATGGTAAAAAAGGAAATATCTTCCGTTCAAAACTGGAAAGAAGCTTTCTGAGAAACTGCTATGTGTTTTGTTAATTCATCCCACAGAGTTACATCTTTCCCCTCAAGAAGCCTTTCGCTAAGGCTGTTGTTGTGTAATTGTCAAAGTGATAATTGGCAAAGGGATATTTGGAAACCCATAGGGGGCTATGGTGAAAAAGGAAATATCTTCCGTTCAAAACTGGAAAGAAGCTTTCTGAGAAACTGCTCTGCGTTCTGTTAATTCATCTCACAGAGTTACATCTTTCCCCTCAAGAAGCCTTTCGCTAAGGCTGTTCTTGTGGAATTGGCAAAGGGATGTTTGGAAGCCCATAGAGGGCTATAGTGAAAAAGGAATTATCTTCCGTTCAAAACTGGAAAGAAGCTTTCTGAGAAAATGCTCTGTGTTCTGTTAATTCATCTCACAGAGTTACATCTTTCCCCTCAAGAAGCCTTTCGCTAAGGCTGTTCTTGTGGAATTGGCAAAGGGATATTTGGAAGCCCATAGAGGGCTATGGTGAAAAAGGAAATATCTTCCGTTCAAAACTGGAAAGAAGCTTTCTGAGAAACTGCTATGTGTTTTGTTAATTCATCCCACAGAGTTACATCTTTCCCCTCAAGAATCCTTTCGCTAAGGCTGTTGTTGTGTAATTGGCAAAGTGATAATTGGCAAAGTGATATTTGGAAGCCCATAGAAGGCTATGGTGAAAAAGGAAATATCTTCCATTCAAAACTGAAAAGAAGCTTTCTGAGAAACTGCTCTGTGTTCTGTTAATTCATCTCACAGAGATACATCTTTCCCTTCAAGAAGCCTTTCGTTAAGGCTGTTCTTGTGGAAATGGGAAAGGGATATTTGGAAGCCCATAGCGGGCTACGGTGAAAAAGGAAATATCTTCCGTTCAAAACTGGAAAGAAGCTTTCTGAGAAACTGCTCTGTGTTCTGTTTATTCCTCTCACAGAGTTACATCTTTCCCTTCAAGAAGCCTTTCGCTAAGGCTGTTCTTGTGGAATTGGCAAAGGGATATTTGGAAGCCCATAGAGGGCTATGGAGAAAAAGGAAATATCTTCCGTTCAAAACTGGAAAGAAGCTTTCTGAGAAACTGCTCTGTGCTCTGTTAATTCATCTCACAGACTTACATCTTTCCCTTCAAGTAGCCTTTCGCTAAGGCTGTTCTTGTGGAATAGGCATAGGGATATTTGGATGCCCATAGAGGGCTAAGGTGAAAAAGGAAATATCTTTCGTTCAAAACTGGAAAGAAGCTTTCTGAGAAACTGCTCTGTGTTCTGTTATTTCATCTCACAGAATTTCATCTTTCCCCTCAAGAAGTCTTTCGCTAAGGCTGTTCTTGTGGAATTGGCAAAGGGATATTTGGAAGCCCATAGAGGGCTATGGAGAAAAAGGAAATATCTTCCGTTCAAAACTGGAAAGAAGCTTTCTGAAAAACTGCTCTGTGTTCTGTTAATTCATCTCACAGAGTTACATCTTTCCCTTCAAGAAGTCTTTCGCTAAGGCTGTTCTTGTGGAATTGGCAAAGGGATATTTGGAAGCCCATAGAGGGCTATGGTGAAAAAGGAAATATCTTCCGTTCAAAACTGGAAAGAAGCTTTCAGAGAAACTGCTATGTGTTTTGTTAATTCATCCCACAGAGTTACATCTTTCCCCTCAAGAAGCCTTTCGCTAAGGCTGTTTTTGTGTAATTGGCAAAGTGATAATTGGCAAAGGGATATTTGAAAACCCATAGGGGGCTCTGGTGAAAAAGGAAATATCTTCCGTTCAAAACTGGAAAGAAGCTTTCTGAGAAACTGCTCTGTGTTCTGTTAATTCATCTCACAGAGTTACATCTTTCCCTTCAAGAAGCCTTTCGCTAAGGCCGTTCTTGTGGAATTGGCAAAGGGATATTTGGAAGCCCATAGAGGGCTATGGTGAAAAAGGAAATATCTTCCGTTCAAAACTGGAAAGAAGCTTTCTGAGAAACTGCTCTGTGTTCTGTTAATTCATTTCACAGAGTTACATCTTTCCCTTCAAGAAGTCTTTCGCTAAGGCTGTTCTTGTGGAATTGGCAAAGGGATATTTGG
Source organism: Chlorocebus sabaeus (assembly GCF_047675955.1). Classification (NCBI taxonomy): domain Eukaryota; kingdom Metazoa; phylum Chordata; class Mammalia; order Primates; family Cercopithecidae; genus Chlorocebus; species Chlorocebus sabaeus. The sequence continues at coordinate 55,256,411 of NC_132920.1, forward strand.
AAGCCCATAGAGGGCTATGGTGAAAAAGGAAATATCTTCCGTTCAAAACTGGAAAGAAGCTTTCTGAGAAACTGCTCTGTGTTCTGTTAATTCATCTCACAGAGTTACATCTTTCCCTTCAAGAAGCCTTTCGCTAAGGCTGTTCTTGTGGAATTGGCAAAGGGATGTTTGGAAGCCCATAGAGGGCTATCGTGAAAAAGGAAATATCTTCCATTCAAAACTGGAAAGAAGCTTTCTGAGAAACTGCTCTGTGTTCTGTTAATTCACCTCACAGAGTTACCTCTATCGCTTCAAGAAGCCTTTCGCTAAGGCTGTTCTTGTGGAATTGGCAAAGGGATATTTGGAAGCCCATAGAGGGCTATGATGAAAAAGGAAATAACTTCCGTTCAAAACTGGAAAGAAGCTTTCTGAGAAACTGCTCTGTGTTCTGTTAATTCATCTCACAGAGTTACATCTTTCCCTTCAAGAAGAATTTCGCTAAGGCTGTTCTTGTGGAATTGGCAAAGGGATATTTGGAAGCCCGTAGAGGGCTATGGTGAAAAAGGAAATACCTTCCGTTCAAAACTGGAAAGAAGCTTTCTGAGAAACTGCTCTGTGTTCTGTTAATTCATCTCACAGAGTTACATCTTTCCCTTCAATAAGCCTTTCGCTAAGGCTTTTCTTGTGGAATTGGCAAAGGGATATTTGGAAGCCCATAGAGGGCTATGGTGAAGAAGGAAATATCTTCCGTTCAAAACTGGAAAGAATCTTTCTGAGAAACTGCTATGTGTTTTGTTAATTCATCCCACAGAGTTACATCTTTCCCCTCAAGAAGCCTTTCGCTAAGGCTGTTCTTGTGGAATTGGCAAAGTGATAATTGGCAAAGGGATATTTGGAAGCCCATAGAGGGCTATAGTGAAAAAGGAAATATCTTCCGTTCAAAACCGGAAAGAAGCTTTCTGAGAAACTGCTCTGTGTTCTGTTAATTCATCTCACAGAGTTACATCTTTCCCTTCAAGAAGCCTTTCGCTAAGGCTGTTCTTGTGGAATTGGAAAAGTGATATTTGGAAGCCCATAGAGGGCTATAGTGAAAAAGGAATTATCTTCCGTTCAAAACTGGAAAGAAGCTTTCTGAGAAACTGCTCTGTGTTCTGTTAATTCATCTCACAGAGTTACATCTTTCCCTTCAAGAAGCCTTTCGCTAAGGCTGTTCTTGTGGAATTGGCAAAGGGATATTTGGAAGCCCGTAGAGGGCTATGGTGAAAAAGGAAATATCTTCCGTTCAAAACTGGAAAGAAGCTTATTTAGAAACTGCTCTGTGTTCTGTTAATTCATCTCACAGAGTTGCATCTTTCCCTTCAAGAAGCCTTTCGCTAAGGCTGTTCTTGTGGAATTGGCAAAGGGATATTAGGAAGCCCTTAGAGGGCTATGGTGAAAAAGGAAATATCTTCCGTTCAAAACTGGAAAGAAGCTTTCTGAGAAACTGCTCTGTGTTCTGTTAATTCACCTCACAGTGTTACATCTTTCCCTTCAAGAAGCCTTTCGCTAAGTCTGTTCTTGTGGAATTGGCAAAGGGATATTTGGAAGCCCATATAGGGCAATGGTGGAAAAGGAAATATCTTCCGTTCAAAACTGGAAAGAAGCTTTCTGAGAAACTGCTCTGTGTTCTGTTAATTCATCTCACAGAGTTACATCTTTCCCTTCAAGAAGCCTTTCGCTAAGGCTGTTCTTGTGGAATTGGCAAAGGGATATTTGGAAGCCCATAGAGGGCTAGGGTGAAAAAGGAAATATCTGCCGTTAAAAACTGGAAGGATGCTTTCGGAAAAACTGCTCTGTGTTCTGTTAATTCATCTCACAGAGTTACATCTTTCCCTTCAAGAAGCCTTTCGCTAAGGCTGTTCTTGTGGAATTGGCAAAGGGATATTTGGAAGCCCGTAGAGGGCTATGGTGAAAAAGGAAGTATCTTCCGTTCAAAACTGGAAAGAAGCTTTCTGAGAAACTGCTCTGTGTTCTGTTAATTCATCTCACAGAGTTGCATCTTTCCCTTCAAGAAGCCTTTCGCTAAGGCTGTTATTGTGGAATTGGCAAAGGGATATTTGGAAGCCCATAGAGGGCTATGGTGAAAAAGGAAATATCTTCCGTTCAAAACTGGAAAGAAGCTTTCTGAGAAACTGCTCTGTGTTCTGTTAATTCATCTCACAGAGTTACATCTTTCCCTTCAAGAAGCCTTTCGCTAAGGCTGTTCTTGTGGAATTGGCCAAGGGATATTTGGAAGCCCATAGAGGGCTAGGGTGAAGAAGGAAATATCTTCCGTTCAAAACTGGAAAGAAGCTTTCTGAGAAACTGCTCTGTGTTCTGTTAATTCATCTCACACAGTTACCTCTTTCCCTTCAAAAAGCCTTTCGCTAAGGCTTTTCTTGTGGAATTCGCAAAGGGATATTTGGAAGCCCATAGAGGGCTGTCGTGAAAAAGGAAATATCTTCCGTTCAAAACTGGAAAGAAGCTTTCTGAGAAACTGCTCTGTGTTCTGTTAATTCAACACACAGAGTTACATCTTTCCCTTCAAGAAGCCTTTCGCTAAGGCTGTTCTTGTGGAATTGGCATAGTGATATTTGGAAACCATTTGAGGGCTACGGTGAAAAAGGAAATATCTTCCGTTCAAAACTGGAAAGAAGCTTTCTGAGAAACTACTCTGTGTTCTGTTAATTGATCTCACACAGTTACAGTTTTCCCTTCAAGAAGTCTCTCGCTAAGGCTGTTCTTGTGGAATTGGCAAAGGGATATTTGGAAGCCCATAGAGGGCTATGGTGAAAAAGGAAATATCTTCCGTTCAAAACTGGAAAGAAGCATTCTGAGAAACTGCTCTGTGTTCTGTTAATTCATCTCACAGAGTTACATCTTTCCCTTCAAGAAGCCTTTCGCTAAGGCTGTTCTTGTGGAATTGGAAAAGGGATATTTGGAAGCCCATAGAGGGCTATGGTGAAAAAGGAAATATCTTCCGTTCAAAACTGGAAAGAAGCTTTCTGAGAAACTGCTATGTGTTTTGTTAATTCATCCCACAGAGTTACATCTTTGCCCTCAAGAAGCCTTTCGCTAAGGTTGTTCTTGTGGAATTGGCAAAGTGATAAATGGCAAAGGTATATTTGGAAGCCCATAGAGTTCTATGGTGAAAAAGGAAATATCTTCCGTTCAAAACCGGAAAGAAGATTTCTGAGAAACTGCTCTGTGTTCTGTTAATTCATCTCACAGAGTTACATCTTTCCCTTCAAGAAGACTTTCGCTAAGGCTGTTCTTTTGGAATTGGCAAAGGGATATTTGGAAGCCCATAGAGGGCTATGGTGAAAAAGGAAATATCTTCCGTTCAAAACTGGAAAGAAGCTTTCTGAGAAACTGCTCTCTGTTCTGTTAATTCATCTCACAGAATTACATCTTTCCCTTCAAGAAGCCTTTCGCTAAGGCTGTTCCTGTGGAATTGGCAAAGGGATATTTGGAAGCCCATAGAGGGCTATGGTGAAAAAGGAAATATCTTCCGTTCAAAACTGGAAAGAAGCTTTCTGAGAAACTGCTCTGTGTTCTCTTAATTCATCTCACAGAGTTACATCTTTCCCTTCAAGAAGCCTTTCGCTAAGGCTGTTCTTGTGGAATTGGCAAAGGGATATTTGGAAGACTATAGAGGGCTACGGTGAAAAAGGAAATATCTTCCATTCAAAACTGGAAAGAAGCTTTCTGAGAAACTGCTCTGTGTTCTGTTAATTCATCTCACAGGGTTACATCTTTCCCTTCAAGAGGACTTTCGCTAAGGCTGTTCTTGTGGAATTGGCAAAGTGATATTTGGAAACCCATAGAGTGCTACGGTGAAAAAGGAAATATCTTCCGTTCAAAACTGGAAAGAAGCTTTCTGAGAAACTGCTCTGTGTTCTGTTAATTCATCTCACAGAGTTACATCTTTCCCTTCAAGAAGCCTTTCGCTAAGGCTGTTCTTGTGGAATTGGCAAAGGGATATTTGGAAGCCCATAGAGGGCTATGGTGAAGAAGGAAATATCTTCCGTTCAAAACTGGAAAGAAGCTTTCTGAGAAACTGCTATGTGTTTTGTTAATTCATCTCACAGAGTTACATCTTTCCCCTCAAGAAGCGTTCCGCTAAGGCTGTTTTTGTGGAATTGGCAAAGTGATAATTGTCAAAGGGATATTTGGAAGCCCATAGAGGGCTATAGTGAAAAAGGAAATATCTTCCGTTCAAAACCGGAAAGAACCTTTCTGAGAAACTGCTCTGTGTTCTGTTAATTCATCTCAGAGAGTTACATCTTTCCCTTCAAGAAGCCTTTCGCTAAGGCTGTTCTTGTGGAATTAGCAAAGGGATATTTGGAAGCCCATAGAGGGCTATGGAGAAAAAGGAAATATCTTCCGTTCCAAACTGGAAAGAAGCCTTCTGAGAAACTGCTATGTGTTCTGTTAATTCATCTCACAGAGTTACATCTTTCCCTTCAAGAAGTCTTTCGCTAAGGCTGTTCTTGTGGAATTGGAAAATGGATATTTGGAAGCCCATAGAGGGCTATGGTGAAAAAGGAAATATCTTCCGTTCAAAACTGGCAAGAAGCTTTCTGAGAAACTGTTATGTGTTTTGTTAATTCATCCCACTGAGTTACATCTTTGCCCTCAAGAAGCCTTTCGCTAAGGTTGTTCTTGTGGAATTGGAAAAGTGATAAATGGCAAAGGTATATTTGGAAGCCCATAGAGTTCTATGGTGAAAAAGGAAATATCTTCCGTTCAAAACCGGAAAGAAGATTTCTGAGAAATAGCTCTGTGTTCTGTTAATTCATCTCACAGAGTTACATCTTTCCCTTCAAGAAGCCTTTCGCTAAGGCTGTTCTTGTGGAATTGGCAAAGGGATATTTGGAAGCCCATAGAGGGCTATGGAGAAAAAGGAAATATCTTCCGTTCAAAACTGGAAAGAAGCCTTATGAGAAACTGCTCTGTGTTCTGTTAATTCATCTCACAGAGTTACATCTTTCCCTTCAAGAAGCCTTTCGCTAAGGCCGTTCTTGTGGAATTGGCAAAGGGATATTTGGAAGCCCATAGAGGGCTACGGTGAAAAAGGAAATATCTTCCGTTCAAAACTGGAAAGAAGCTTTCGGTGAAACTGCTCTGTGTTCTGTTAGTTCATCTCACAGAGTTACATCTTTCCCTTCAAGAAGCCTTTCGCTAAGGCTGTTCTTGTGGAATTGGCAAAGGGATATTTGGAAGCCCACAGACGGCTATGGTAAAAAAGGATATATCTTCCGTTCAAAACTGGAAAGAAGCTTTCTGAGAAACTGCTCTGTGTTCTGTTAATTGATCACACAGAGTTACCTCTTTCCCTTCAAAAAGCCTTTCTCTAATGCTGTTCTGGTGCAATTGGCAAAGGGATATTTGGAAGCCCATAGAGGGCTATCGTGAAAAAGGAAATATCTTCCTTTCAAAACTGAAAAGAAGCTTTCTGAGAAACTGCTCTGTGTTCTGTTAATTCACCTCACAGAGTTACCTCTTTCCCGTCAAGAAGCCTTTCGCTAAGGCTGTTCTTGTGGAATTGGCAAAGGGATATTTGGAAGCCCATAGAGGGCTATGGTGAAGAAGGAAATATCTTCCGTTCAAAACTGGAAAGAAGCTTTCTGAGAAACTGCTATGTGTTTTGTTAATTCATCTCACTGAGTTACATCTTTCCCCTCAAGAAGCGTTTCGCTAAGGCTGTTCTTGTGGAATTGGCAAAGGGATAATTGTCAAAGGGATATTTGGAAGCCCATAGAGGGCTATAGTGAAAAAGGAAATATCTTCCGTTCAAAACCGGAAAGAAGCTTTCTGAGAAACTGCTCTGTGTTCTGTTAATTCATCTCACAGAGTTACATCTTTCCCTTCAAGAAACCTTTCGCTAAAGCTGTTCTTGTGGAATTGGCAAAGGGATATTGGGAAGCCCATAGAGGGCTATGGTGAAAAAGGAAATATCTTCCGTTCAAAACTGGAAAGAAGCATTCTGAGAAATAGCTCTGTGTTCTGTTAATTCATCCCACAGAGTTACATCTTTCCCTTCAAGAAGCCTTTCGCTAAGGCTGTTCTTGTGGAATTGGCAAAGGGATATTTGGAAGCCCATGGAGGGCTATGGAGAAAAAGGAAATATCTTCCGTTCAAAACTGGAAAGAAGCTTTCTGAGAAACTGCTCTGTGTTCTGTTAATTCATCTCACAGAGTTACATCTTTCCCTTCAAGAAGTCTTTCGCTAAGGCTGTTCTTGTGGAATTGGCAAAGGGATATTTGGAAGCCCATAGAGGGCTATGGTGAAAAAGGAAATATCTTCCGTTCAAAACTGGAAAGAAGCTTTCTGAGAAACTGCTATGTGTTTTGTTAATTCATCCCACAGAGTTACATCTTTGCCCTCAAGAAGCCTTTCGCTAAGGTTGTTCTTGTGGAATTGGAAAAGTGATAAATGGAAAAGGTATATTTGGAAGCCCATAGAGTTCTATGGTGAAAAAGGAAATATCTGCCGTTCAAAACCGGAAAGAAGATTTCTGAGAAATAGCTCTGTGTTCTGTTAATTCATCTCACAGAGTTACATCTTTCCCTTCAAGAAGCCTTTCGCTAAGGCTGTTCTTGTGGAATTGGCAAAGGGATATTTGGAAGCCCATAGAGGGCTATGGAGAAAAAGGAAATATCTTCCGTTCAAAACTGGAAAGAAGCTTTCTGAGAAACTGCTCTGTGTTCTGTTTATTCCTCTCACAGAGTTACATCTTTCCCTTCAAGAAGCCTTTCGCTAAGGCTGTTCTTGTGGAATTGACAAAGGGATATTTGGAAGCCCATAGAGGGCTATGGAGAAAAAGGAAATATCTTCCGTTCAAAACTGGAAAGAAGCTTTCTGAGAAACTGCTCTGTGCTCTGTTAATTCATCTCACAGACTTACATCTTTCCCTTCAAGTAGCCTTTCGCTAAGGCTGTTCTTGTGGAATAGGCATAGGGATATTTGGATGCCCATAGAGGGCTAAGGTGAAAAAGGAAATATCTTCCGTTCAAAACTGGAAAGAAGCTTTCTGAGAAACTGCTCTGTGTTCTGTTATTTCATCTCACAGAATTTCATCTTTCCCCTCAAGAAGTCTTTCGCTAAGGCTGTTCTTGTGGAATTGGCAAAGGGATATTTGGAAGCCCATAGAGGGCTATGGAGAAAAAGGAAATATCTTCCGTTCAAAACTGGAAAGAAGCTTTCTGAAAAACTGCTCTGTGTTCTGTTAATTCATCTCACAGAGTTACATCTTTCCCTTCAAGAAGTCTTTCGCTAAGGCTGTTCTTGTGGAATTGCCAAAGGGATATTTGGAAGCCCATAGAGGGCTATGGTGAAAAAGGAAATATCTTCCGTTCAAAACTGGAAAGAAGCTTTCAGAGAAACTGCTATGTGTTTTGTTAATTCATCCCACAGAGTTACATCTTTCCCCTCAAGAAGCCTTTCGCTAAGGCTGTTTTTGTGTAATTGGCAAAGTGATAATTGGCAAAGGGATATTTGAAAACCCATAGGGGGCTCTGGTGAAAAAGGAAATATCTTCCGTTCAAAACTGGAAAGAAGCTTTCTGAGAAACTGCTCTGTGTTCTGTTAATTCATCTCACAGAGTTACATCTTTCCCTTCAAGAAGCCTTTCGCTAAGGCCGTTCTTGTGGAATTGGCAAAGGGATATTTGGAAGCCCATAGAGGGCTATGGTGAAAAAGGAAATATCTTCCGTTCAAAACTGGGAAGAAGCTTTCTGAGAAACTGCTCTGTGTTCTGTTAATTCATTTCACAGAGTTACATCTTTCCCTTCAAGAAGTCTTTCGCTAAGGCTGTTCTTGTGGAATTGGCAAAGGGATATTTGGAAGCCCATAGAGGGCTATGGTGAAAAAGGAAATATCTTCCGTTCAAAACTGGAAAGAAGCTTTCTGAGAAACTGCTCTGTGTTCTGTTAATTCATCTCACAGAGTTACATCTTTCCCTTCAAGAAGCCTTTCGCTAAGGCTGTTCTTGTGGAATTGGCAAAGGGATGTTTGGAAGCCCATAGAGGGCTATCGTGAAAAAGGAAATATCTTCCATTCAAAACTGGAAAGAAGCTTTCTGAGAAACTGCTCTGTGTTCTGTTAATTCACCTCACAGAGTTACCTCTATCGCTTCAAGAAGCCTTTCGCTAAGGCTGTTCTTGTGGAATTGGCAAAGGGATATTTGGAAGCCCATAGAGGGCTATGATGAAAAAGGAAATAACTTCCGTTCAAAACTGGAAAGAAGCTTTCAGAGAAACTGCTATGTGTTTTGTTAATTCATCCCTCAGAGTTACATCTTTCCCCTCAAGAAGCCTTTCGCTAAGGCTGTTTTTGTGTAATTGGCAAAGTGATAATTGGCAAAGGGATATTTGAAAACCCATAGGGGGCTCTGGTGAAAAAGGAAATATCTTCCGTTCAAAACTGGAAAGAAGCTTTCTGAGAAACTGCTCTGTGTTCTGTTAATTCATCTCACAGAGTTACATCTTTCCCTTCAAGAAGCCTTTCGCTAAGGCCGTTCTTGTGGAATTGGCAAAGGGATATTTGGAAGCCCATAGAGGGCTATGGTGAAAAAGGAAATATCTTCCGTTCAAAACTGGAAAGAAGCTTTCTGAGAAACTGCTCTGTGTTCTGTTAATTCATTTCACAGAGTTACATCTTTCCCTTCAAGAAGTCTTTCGCTAAGGCTGTTCTTGTGGAATTGGCAAAGGGATATTTGGAAGCCCATAGAGGGCTATGGTGAAAAAGGAAATATCTTCCGTTCAAAACTGGAAAGAAGCTTTCTGAGAAACTGCTCTGTGTTCTGTTAATTCATCTCACAGAGTTACATCTTTCCCTTCAAGAAGCCTTTCGCTAAGGCTGTTCTTGTGGAATTGGCAAAGGGATGTTTGGAAGCCCATAGAGGGCTATCGTGAAAAAGGAAATATCTTCCATTCAAAACTGGAAAGAAGCTTTCTGAGAAACTGCTCTGTGTTCTGTTAATTCACCTCACAGAGTTACCTCTATCGCTTCAAGAAGCCTTTCGCTAAGGCTGTTCTTGTGGAATTGGCAAAGGGATATTTGGAAGCCCATAGAGGGCTATGATGAAAAAGGAAATAACTTCCGTTCAAAACTGGAAAGAAGCTTTCTGAGAAACTGCTCTGTGTTCTGTTAATTCATCTCACAGAGTTACATCTTTCCCTTCAAGAAGAATTTCGCTAAGGCTGTTCTTGTGGAATTGGCAAAGGGATATTTGGAAGCCCGTAGAGGGCTATGGTGAAAAAGGAAATACCTTCCGTTCAAAACTGGAAAGAAGCTTTCTGAGAAACTGCTCTGTGTTCTTTTAATTCATCTCACAGAGTTACATCTTTCCCTTCAATAAGCCTTTCGCTAAGGCTTTTCTTGTGGAATTGGCAAAGGGATATTTGGAAGCCCATAGAGGGCTATGGTGAAGAAGGAAATATCTTCCGTTCAAAACTGGAAAGAATCTTTCTGAGAAACTGCTATGTGTTTTGTTAATTCATCCCACAGAGTTACATCTTTCCCCTCAAGAAGCCTTTCGCTAAGGCTGTTCTTGTGGAATTGGCAAAGTGATAATTGGCAAAGGGATATTTGGAAGCCCATAGAGGGCTATAGTGAAAAAGGAAATATCTTCCGTTCAAAACCGGAAAGAAGCTTTCTGAGAAACTGCTCTGTGTTCTGTTAATTCATCTCACAGAGTTACATCTTTCCCTTCAAGAAGCCTTTCGCTAAGGCTGTTCTTGTGGAATTGGAAAAGTGATATTTGGAAGCCCATAGAGGGCTATAGTGAAAAAGGAATTATCTTCCGTTCAAAACTGGAAAGAAGCTTTCTGAGAAACTGCTCTGTGTTCTGTTAATTCATCTCACAGAGTTACATCTTTCCCTTCAAGAAGCCTTTCGCTAAGGCTGTTCTTGTGGAATTGGCAAAGGGATATTTGGAAGCCCGTAGAGGGCTATGGTGAAAAAGGAAATATCTTCCGTTCAAAACTGGAAAGAAGCTTATTTAGAAACTGCTCTGTGTTCTGTTAATTCATCTCACAGAGTTGCATCTTTCCCTTCAAGAAGCCTTTCGCTAAGGCTGTTCTTGTGGAATTGGCAAAGGGATATTAGGAAGCCCTTAGAGGGCTATGGTGAAAAAGGAAATATCTTCCGTTCAAAACTGGAAAGAAGCTTTCTGAGAAACTGCTCTGTGTTCTGTTAATTCACCTCACAGTGTTACATCTTTCCATTCAAGAAGCCTTTCGCTAAGTCTGTTCTTGTGGAATTGGCAAAGGGATATTTGGAAGTCCGTAGAGGGCTATGGTGGAAAAGGAAATATCTTCCGTTCAAAACTGGAAAGAAGCTTTCTGAGAAACTGCTCTGTGTTCTGTTAATTCATCTCACAGAGTTACATCTTTCCCTTCAAGAAGCCTTTCGCTAAGGCTGTTCTTGTGGAATTGGCAAAGGGATATTTGGAAGCCCATAGAGGGCTATGGTGAAAAAGGAAATATCTGCCGTTAAAAACTGGAAGGATGCTTTCGGAAAAACTGCTCTGTGTTCTGTTAATTCATCTCACAGAGTTACATCTTTCCCTTCAAGAAGCCTTTCGCTAAGGCTGTTCTTGTGGAATTGGCAAAGGGATATTTGGAAGCCCGTAGAGGGCTATGGTGAAAAAGGAAGTATCTTCCGTTCAAAACTGGAAAGAAGCTTTCTGAGAAACTGCTCTGTGTTCTGTTAATTCATCTCACAGAGTTGCATCTTTCCCTTCAAGAAGCCTTTCGCTAAGGCTGTTATTGTGGAATTGGCAAAGGGATATTTGGAAGCCCATAGAGGGCTATGGTGAAAAAGGAAATATCTTCCGTTCAAAACTGGAAAGAAGCTTTCTGAGAAACTGCTCTGTGTTCTGTTAATTCATCTCACAGAGTTACATCTTTCCCTTCAAGAAGCCTTTCGCTAAGGCTGTTCTTGTGGAATTGGCCAAGGGATATTTGGAAGCCCATAGAGGGCTAGGGTGAAGAAGGAAATATCTTCCGTTCAAAACTGGAAAGAAGCTTTCTGAGAAACTGCTCTGTGTTCTGTTAATTCATCTCACACAGTTACCTCTTTCCCTTCAAAAAGCCTTTCGCTAAGGCTTTTCTTGTGGAATTCGCAAAGGGATATTTGGAAGCCCATAGAGGGCTGTCGTGAAAAAGGAAATATCTTCCGTTCAAAACTGGAAAGAAGCTTTCTGAGAAACTGCTCTGTGTTCTGTTAATTCAACACACAGAGTTACATCTTTCCCTTCAAGAAGCCTTTCGATAAGGCTGTTCTTGTGGAATTGGCATAGTGATATTTGGAAACCATTTGAGGGCTACGGTGAAAAAGGAAATATCTTCCGTTCAAAACTGGAAAGAAGCTTTCTGAGAAACTACTCTGTGTTCTGTTAATTGATCTCACACAGTTACAGCTTTCCCTTCAAGAAGTCTCTCGCTAAGGCTGTTCTTGTGGAATTGGCAAAGGGATATTTGGAAGCCCATAGAGGGCTATGGTGAAAAAGGAAATATCTTCCGTTCAAAACTGGAAAGAAGCATTCTGAGAAACTGCTCTGTGTTCTGTTAATTCATCTCACAGAGTTACATCTTTCCCTTCAAGAAGCCTTTCGCTAAGGCTGTTCTTGTGGAATTGGAAAAGGGATATTTGGAAGCCCATAGAGGGCTATGGTGAAAAAGGAAATATCTTCCGTTCAAAACTGGAAAGAAGCTTTCTGAGAAACTGCTATGTGTTTTGTTAATTCAACCCACAGAGTTACATCTTTGCCCTCAAGAAGCCTTTCGCTAAGGTTGTTCTTGTGGAATTGGCAAAGTGATAAATGGCAAAGGTATATTTGGAAGCCCATAGAGTTCTATGGTGAAAAAGGAAATATCTTCCGTTCAAAACCGGAAAGAAGATTTCTGAGAAACTGCTCTGTGTTCTGTTAATTCATCTCACAGAGTTACATCTTTCCCTTCAAGAAGACTTTCGCTAAGGCTGTTCTTTTGGAATTGGCAAAGGGATATTTGGAAGCCCATAGAGGGCTATGGTGAAAAAGGAAATATATTCCGTTCAAAACTGGAAAGAAGCTTTCTGAGAAACTGCTCTCTGTTCTGTTAATTCATCTCACAGAGTTACATCTTTCCCTTCAAGAAGCCTTTCGCTAAGGCTGTTCTTGTGGAATTGGCAAAGGGATGTTTGGAAGCCCATAGAGGGCTATCGTGAAAAAGGAAATATCTTCCATTCAAAACTGGAAAGAAGCTTTCTGAGAAACTGCTCTGTGTTCTGTTAATTCACCTCACAGAGTTACCTCTATCGCTTCAAGAAGCCTTTCGCTAAGGCTGTTCTTGTGGAATTGGCAAAGGGATATTTGGAAGCCCAAAGAGGGCTATGATGAAAAAGGAAATAACTTCCGTTCAAAACTGGAAAGAAGCTTTCAGAGAAACTGCTATGTGTTTTGTTAATTCATCCCTCAGAGTTACATCTTTCCCCTCAAGAAGCCTTTCGCTAAGGCTGTTTTTGTGTAATTGGCAAAGTGATAATTGGCAAAGGGATATTTGAAAACCCATAGGGGGCTCTGGTGAAAAAGGAAATATCTTCCGTTCAAAACTGGAAAGAAGCTTTCTGAGAAACTGCTCTGTGTTCTGTTAATTCATCTCACAGAGTTACATCTTTCCCTTCAAGAAGCCTTTCGCTAAGGCCGTTCTTGTGGAATTGGCAAAGGGATATTTGGAAGCCCATAGAGGGCTATGGTGAAAAAGGAAATATCTTCCGTTCAAAACTGGAAAGAAGCTTTCTGAGAAACTGCTCTGTGTTCTGTTAATTCATTTCACAGAGTTACATCTTTCCCTTCAAGAAGTCTTTCGCTAAGGCTGTTCTTGTGGAATTGGCAAAGGGATATTTGGAAGCCCATAGAGGGCTATGGTGAAAAAGGAAATATCTTCCGTTCAAAACTGGAAAGAAGCTTTCTGAGAAACTGCTCTGTGTTCTGTTAATTCATCTCACAGAGTTACATCTTTCCCTTCAAGAAGCCTTTCGCTAAGGCTGTTCTTGTGGAATTGGCAAAGGGATGTTTGGAAGCCCATAGAGGGCTATCGTGAAAAAGGAAATATCTTCCATTCAAAACTGGAAAGAAGCTTTCTGAGAAACTGCTCTGTGTTCTGTTAATTCACCTCACAGAGTTACCTCTATCGCTTCAAGAAGCCTTTCGCTAAGGCTGTTCTTGTGGAATTGGCAAAGGGATATTTGGAAGCCCATAGAGGGCTATGATGAAAAAGGAAATAACTTCCGTTCAAAACTGGAAAGAAGCTTTCTGAGAAACTGCTCTGTGTTCTGTTAATTCATCTCACAGAGTTACATCTTTCCCTTCAAGAAGAATTTCGCTAAGGCTGTTCTTGTGGAATTGGCAAAGGGATATTTGGAAGCCCGTAGAGGGCTATGGTGAAAAAGGAAATACCTTCCGTTCAAAACTGGAAAGAAGCTTTCTGAGAAACTGCTCTGTGTTCTTTTAATTCATCTCACAGAGTTACATCTTTCCCTTCAATAAGCCTTTCGCTAAGGCTTTTCTTGTGGAATTGGCAAAGGGATATTTGGAAGCCCATAGAGGGCTATGGTGAAGAAGGAAATATCTTCCGTTCAAAACTGGAAAGAATCTTTCTGAGAAACTGCTATGTGTTTTGTTAATTCATCCCACAGAGTTACATCTTTCCCCTCAAGAAGCCTTTCGCTAAGGCTGTTCTTGTGGAATTGGCAAAGTGATAATTGGCAAAGGGATATTTGGAAGCCCATAGAGGGCTATAGTGAAAAAGGAAATATCTTCCGTTCAAAACCGGAAAGAAGCTTTCTGAGAAACTGCTCTGTGTTCTGTTAATTCATCTCACAGAGTTACATCTTTCCCTTCAAGAAGCCTTTCGCTAAGGCTGTTCTTGTGGAATTGGAAAAGTGATATTTGGAAGCCCATAGAGGGCTATAGTGAAAAAGGAATTATCTTCCGTTCAAAACTGGAAAGAAGCTTTCTGAGAAACTGCTCTGTGTTCTGTTAATTCATCTCACAGAGTTACATCTTTCCCTTCAAGAAGCCTTTCGCTAAGGCTGTTCTTGTGGAATTGGCAAAGGGATATTTGGAAGCCCGTAGAGGGCTATGGTGAAAAAGGAAATATCTTCCGTTCAAAACTGGAAAGAAGCTTATTTAGAAACTGCTCTGTGTTCTGTTAATTCATCTCACAGAGTTGCATCTTTCCCTTCAAGAAGCCTTTCGCTAAGGCTGTTCTTGTGGAATTGGCAAAGGGATATTAGGAAGCCCTTAGAGGGCTATGGTGAAAAAGGAAATATCTTCCGTTCAAAACTGGAAAGAAGCTTTCTGAGAAACTGCTCTGTGTTCTGTTAATTCACCTCACAGTGTTACATCTTTCCATTCAAGAAGCCTTTCGCTAAGTCTGTTCTTGTGGAATTGGCAAAGGGATATTTGGAAGTCCGTAGAGGGCTATGGTGGAAAAGGAAATATCTTCCGTTCAAAACTGGAAAGAAGCTTTCTGAGAAACTGCTCTGTCTTCTGTTAATTCATCTCACAGAGTTACATCTTTCCCTTCAAGAAGCCTTTCGCTAAGGCTGTTCTTGTGGAATTGGCAAAGGGATATTTGGAAGCCCATAGAGGGCTATGGTGAAAAAGGAAATATCTGCCGTTAAAAACTGGAAGGATGCTTTCGGAAAAACTGCTCTGTGTTCTGTTAATTCATCTCACAGAGTTACATCTTTCCCTTCAAGAAGCCTTTCGCTAAGGCTGTTCTTGTGGAATTGGCAAAGGGATATTTGGAAGCCCGTAGAGGGCTATGGTGAAAAAGGAAGTATCTTCCGTTCAAAACTGGAAAGAAGCTTTCTGAGAAACTGCTCTGTGTTCTGTTAATTCATCTCACAGAGTTGCATCTTTCCCTTCAAGAAGCCTTTCGCTAAGGCTGTTATTGTGGAATTGGCAAAGGGATATTTGGAAGCCCATAGAGGGCTATGGTGAAAAAGGAAATATCTTCCGTTCAAAACTGGAAAGAAGCTTTCTGAGAAACTGCTCTGTGTTCTGTTAATTCATCTCACAGAGTTACATCTTTCCCTTCAAGAAGCCTTTCGCTAAGGCTGTTCTTGTGGAATTGGCCAAGGGATATTTGGAAGCCCATAGAGGGCTAGGGTGAAGAAGGAAATATCTTCCGTTCAAAACTGGAAAGAAGCTTTCTGAGAAACTGCTCTGTGTTCTGTTAATTCATCTCACACAGTTACCTCTTTCCCTTCAAAAAGCCTTTCGCTAAGGCTTTTCTTGTGGAATTCGCAAAGGGATATTTGGAAGCCCATAGAGGGCTGTCGTGAAAAAGGAAATATCTTCCGTTCAAAACTGGAAAGAAGCTTTCTGAGAAACTGCTCTGTGTTCTGTTAATTCAACACACAGAGTTACATCTTTCCCTTCAAGAAGCCTTTCGATAAGGCTGTTCTTGTGGAATTGGCATAGTGATATTTGGAAACCATTTGAGGGCTACGGTGAAAAAGGAAATATCTTCCGTTCAAAACTGGAAAGAAGCTTTCTGAGAAACTACTCTGTGTTCTGTTAATTGATCTCACACAGTTACAGCTTTCCCTTCAAGAAGTCTCTCGCTAAGGCTGTTCTTGTGGAATTGGCAAAGGGATATTTGGAAGCCCATAGAGGGCTATGGTGAAAAAGGAAATATCTTCCGTTCAAAACTGGAAAGAAGCATTCTGAGAAACTGCTCTGTGTTCTGTTAATTCATCTCACAGAGTTACATCTTTCCCTTCAAGAAGCCTTTCGCTAAGGCTGTTCTTGTGGAATTGGAAAAGGGATATTTGGAAGCCCATAGAGGGCTATGGTGAAAAAGGAAATATCTTCCGTTCAAAACTGGAAAGAAGCTTTCTGAGAAACTGCTATGTGTTTTGTTAATTCAACCCACAGAGTTACATCTTTGCCCTCAAGAAGCCTTTCGCTAAGGTTGTTCTTGTGGAATTGGCAAAGTGATAAATGGCAAAGGTATATTTGGAAGCCCATAGAGTTCTATGGTGAAAAAGGAAATATCTTCCGTTCAAAACCGGAAAGAAGATTTCTGAGAAACTGCTCTGTGTTCTGTTAATTCATCTCACAGAGTTACATCTTTCCCTTCAAGAAGACTTTCGCTAAGGCTGTTCTTTTGGAATTGGCAAAGGGATATTTGGAAGCCCATAGAGGGCTATGGTGAAAAAGGAAATATATTCCGTTCAAAACTGGAAAGAAGCTTTCTGAGAAACTGCTCTCTGTTCTGTTAATTCATCTCACAGAGTTACATCTTTCCCTTCAAGAAGCCTTTCGCTAAGGCTGTTCCTGTGGAATTGGCAAAGGGATATTTGGAAGCCCATAGAGGGCTATGATGAAAAAGGAAATATCTTCCGTTCAAAACTGGAAAGAAGCTTTCTGAGAAACTGCTCTGTGTTCTCTTAATTCATCTCACAGAGTTACATCTTTCCCTTCAAGAAGCCTTTCGCTAAGGCTGTTCTTGTGGAATTGGCAAAGGGATATTTGGAAGACTATAGAGGGCTACGGTGAAAAAGGAAATATCTTCCATTCAAAACTGGAAAGAAGCTTTCTGAGAAACTGCTCTGTGTTCTGTTAATTCATCTCACAGGGTTACATCTTTCCCTTCAAGAAGACTTTCGCTAAGGCTGTTCTTGTGGAATTGGCAAAGTGATATTTGGAAACCCATAGAGTGCTACGGTGAAAAAGGAAATATCTTCCGTTCAAAACTGGAAAGAAGCTTTCTGAGAAACTGCTCTGTGTTCTGTTAATTCATCTCACAGAGTTACATCTTTCCCTTCAAGAAGCCTTTCGCTAAGGCTGTTCTTGTGGAATTGGCAAAGGGATATTTTTAAGCCCATAGAGGGCTATGGTGAAGAAGGAAATATCTTCCGTTCAAAACTGGAAAGAAGCTTTCTGAGAAACTGCTATGTGTTTTGTTAATTCATCTCACAGAGTTACATCTTTCCCCTCAAGATGCGTTCCGCTAAGGCTGTTTTTGTGGAATTGGCAAAGTGATAATTGTCAAAGGGATATTTGGAAGCCCATAGAGGGCTATAGTGAAAAAGGAAATATCTTCCGTTCAAAACCGGAAAGAAGCTTTCTGAGAAACTGCTCTGTGTTCTGTTAATTCATCTCAGAGAGTTACATCTTTCCCTTCAAGAAGCCTTTCGCTAAGGCTGTTCTTGTGGAATTAGCAAAGGGATATTTGGAAGCCCATAGAGGGCTATGGAGAAAAAGGAAATATCTTCCGTTCCAAACTGGAAAGAAGCCTTCTGAGAAACTGCTATGTGTTCTGTTAATTCATCTCACAGAGTTACATCTTTCCCTTCAAGAAGTCTTTCGCTAAGGCTGTTCTTGTGGAATTGGAAAATGGATATTTGGAAGCCCATAGAGGGCTATGGTGAAAAAGGAAATATCTTCCGTTCAAAACTGGCAAGAAGCTTTCTGAGAAACTGTTATGTGTTTTGTTAATTCTTCCCACTGAGTTACATCTTTGCCCTCAAGAAGCCTTTCGCTAAGGTTGTTCTTGTGGAATTGGAAAAGTGATAAATGGCAAAGGTATATTTGGAAGCCCATAGAGTTCTATGGTGAAAAAGGAAATATCTTCCGTTCAAAACCGGAAAGAAGATTTCTGAGAAATAGCTCTGTGTTCTGTTAATTCATCTCACAGAGTTACATCTTTCCCTTCAAGAAGTCTTTCGCTAAGGCTGTTCTTGTGGAATTGGCAAAGGGATATTTGGAAGCCCATAGAGGGCTATGGAGAAAAAGGAAATATCTTCCTTTCAAAACTGGAAAGAAGCCTTATGAGAAACTGCTCTGTGTTCTGTTAATTCATCTCACAGAGTTACATCTTTCCCTTCAAGAAGCCTTTCGCTAAGGCCGTTCTTGTGGAATTGGCAAAGGGATATTTGGAAGCCCATCGAGGGCTATGGTGAAAATGGAAATATCTTCCGTTCAAAACTGGAAAGAAGCTTTCTGAGAAACTGCTCTGTGTTCTGTTAATTCATCTCACAGAGTTACATCTTTCCCTTCAAGAAGCCTTTCGCTAAGGTTGTTCTTGTGGAAATGGGAAAGAGATATTTCGAAGCCCATAGAGGGCTACGGTGAAAAAGGAAATATCTTCCGTTCAAAACTGGAAAGAAGCTTTCGGTGAAACTGCTCTGTGTTCTGTTAGTTCATCTCACAGAGTTACATCTTTCCCTTCAAGAAGCCTTTCGCTAAGGCTGTTCTTGTGGAATTGGCAAAGGGATATTTGGAAGCCCACAGACGGCTATGGTAAAAAAGGATATATCTTCCGTTCAAAACTGGAAAGAAGCTTTCTGAGAAACTGCTCTGTGTTCTGTTAATTCATCACACAGAGTTACCTCTTTCCCTTCAAAAAGCCTTTCTCTAATGCTGTTCTGGTGCAATTGGCAAAGGGATATTTGGAAGCCCATAGAGGGCTATCGTGAAAAAGGAAATATCTTCCTTTCAAAACTGAAAAGAAGCTTTCTGAGAAACTGCTCTGTGTTCTGTTAATTCACCTCACAGAGTTACCTCTTTCCCGTCAAGAAGCCTTTCGCTAAGGCTGTTCTTGTGGAATTGGCAAAGGGATATTTGGAAGCCCATAGAGGGCTATGGTGAAGAAGGAAATATCTTCCGTTCAAAACTGGAAAGAAGCTTTCTGAGAAACTGCTATGTGTTTTGTTAATTCATCTCACTGAGTTACATCTTTCCCCTCAAGAAGCGTTTCGCTAAGGCTGTTCTTGTGGAATTGGCAAAGGGATAATTGTCAAAGGGATGTTTGGAAGCCCATAGAGGGCTATAGTGAAAAAGGAAATATCTTCCGTTCAAAACCGGAAAGAAGCTTTCTGAGAAACTGCTCTGTGTTCTGTTAATTCATCTCACAGAGTTACATCTTTCCCTTCAAGAAACCTTTCGCTAAGGCTGTTCTTGTGGAATTGGCAAAGGGATATTGGGAAGCCCATAGAGGGCTATGGTGAAAAAGGAAATATCTTCCGTTCAAAACTGGAAAGAAGCATTCTGAGAAATAGCTCTGTGTTCTGTTAATTCATCCCACAGAGTTACATCTTTCCCTTCAAGAAGCCTTTCGCTAAGGCTGTTCTTGTGGAATTGGCAAAGGGATATTTGGAAGCCCATGGAGGGCTATGGAGAAAAAGGAAATATCTTCCGTTCAAAACTGGAAAGAAGCTTTCTGAGAAACTGCTCTGTGTTCTGTTAATTCATCTCACAGAGTTACATCTTTCCCTTCAAGAAGTCTTTCGCTAAGGCTGTTCTTGTGGAATTGGCAAAGGGATATTTGGAAGCCCATAGAGGGCTATGGTGAAAAAGGAAATATCTTCCGTTCAAAACTGGAAAGAAGCTTTCTGAGAAACTGCTATGTGTTTTGTTAATTCATCCCACAGAGTTACATCTTTGCCCTCAAGAAGCCTTTCGCTAAGGTTGTTCTTGTGGAATTGGAAAAGTGATAAATGGAAAAGGTATATTTGGAAGCCCATAGAGTTCTATGGTGAAAAAGGAAATATCTTCCGTTCAAAACCGGAAAGAAGATTTCTGAGAAATAGCTCTGTGTTCTGTTAATTCATCTCACAGAGTTACATCTTTCCCTTCAAGAAGCCTTTCGCTAAGGCTGTTCTTGTGGAATTGGCAAAGGGATATTTGGAAGCCCATAGAGGGCTATGGAGAAAAAGGAAATATCTTCCTTTCAAAACAGGAAAGAAGCCTTATGAGAAACTGCTCTGTGTTCTGTTAATTCATCTCACAGAGTTACATCTTTCCCTTCAAGAAGCCTTTCGCTAAGGCTGTTCTTGTGGAATTGGCACAGGGATATTTGGAAGCCCATAGAGGGCTATGGTGAAAATGGAAATATCTTCCGTTCAAAACTGGAAAGAAGCTTTCTGAGAAACTGCTCTGTGTTCTGTTAATTCATCTCACAGAGTTACATCTTTCCCTTCAAGAAGCCTTTCGCTAAGGTTGTTCTTGTGGAAATGGGAAAGAGATATTTCGAAGCCCATAGAGGGCTACGGTGAAAAAGGAAATATCTTCCGTTCAAAACTGGAAAGAAGCTTTCGGTGAAACTGCTCTGTGTTCTGTTAATTCATCTCACAGAGTTACATCTTTCCCTTCAAGAAGCCTTTCGCTAAGGCGGTTCTTGTGGAATTGGCGAAGGGATATTTGGAAGCCCATAGAGGGCTATGGTGAAAAAGGAAATATCTTCCGTTCAAAACTGGAAAGAAGCTTTCTGAGAAACTGCTCTGTGTTCTGTTAATTCATCTCACAGAGTTACATCTTTCCCTACAAGAAGTCTTTCGCTAAGGCTGTTCTTGTGGAATTGGCAAAGGGATATTTGGAAGCCCATAGAGGGCTATGGTGAAAAAGGAAATATCTTCCGTTCAAAACTGGAAAGAAGCTTTCTGAGAAACTGCTATGTGTTTTGTTAATTCATCCCACAGAGTTACATCTTTCCCCTCAAGAAGCCTTTCGCTAAGGCTGTTGTTGTGTAATTGGCAAAGGGATATTTGGAAACCCATAGGGGGCTATGGTGAAAAAGGAAATATCTTCCGTTCAAAACTGGAAAGAAGCTTTCTGAGAAACTGCTCTGTGTTCTGTTAATTCATCTCACAGAGTAACATCTTTCCCTTCAAGAAGCCTTTCGCTAAGGCCGTTCTTGTGGAATTGGCAAAGGGATATTTGGAAGCCCATAGAGGGCTATGGTGAAAAAGGAAATATCTTCCGTTCAAAACTGGAAAGAAGCTTTCTGAGAAACTGCTCTGTGTTCTGTTAATTCATCTCACAGAGTTACATCTTTCCCTTCAAGAAGCCTTTCGCTAAGGCTGTTCTTGTGGAATTGGCAAAGTGATATTTGGAAGCCCATAGAGGGCTATAGTGAAAAAGGAATTATCTTCCGTTCAAAACTGGAAAGAAGCTTTCTGAGAAACTGCTCTGTGTTCTGTTAATTCATCTCACAGAGTTACATCTTTCCCTTCAAGAAGCCTTTCGCTAAGGCTGTTCTTGTGGAATTGGCAAAGGGATATTTGGAAGCCCGAAGAGGGCTATGGTGAAAAAGGAAATATCTTCCTTTCATAACTGGAAAGAAGCTTTCTGAGAAACTGCTCTGTGTTCTGTTAATTCATCTCACAGAGTTACATCTTTCCCTTCAAGAAGCCTTTCGCTAAGGCTGTTCTTGTGGAATTGGCAAAGGGATATTAGGAAGCCCTTAGAGGGCTATGGTGAAAAAGGAAATATCTTCCGTTCAAAACTGGAAAGAAGCTTTCTGAGAAACTGCTCTGTGTTCTGTTAATTCATCTCACAGAGTTACATCTTTCCCTTCAAGAAGCCTTTCGCTAAGGCTGTTCTTGTGGAATTGGCAAAGGGATATTTGGAAGCCCATAGAGGGCTATGGTGAAGAAGGAAATATCTTCCGTTCAAAACTGGAAAGAAGCTTTCTGAGAAACTGCTATGTGTTTTGTTAATTCATCTCACAGAGTTACATCTTTCCCCTCAAGAAGCGTATCGCTAAGGCTGTTCTTGTGGAATTGGCAAAGTGATAATTGTCAAAGGGATATTTGGAAGCCCGTAGAGGGCTATAGTGAAAAAGGAAATATCTTCCGTTCAAAACCGGAAAGAAGCTTTCTGAGAAACTGCTCTGTGTTCTGTTAATTCATCTCACAGAGTTACATCTTTCCCTTCCAGAAACCTTTTGCTAAGGCTGTTCTTGTGGAATTGGCAAAGGGATATTGGGAAGCCCATAGAGGGCTATGGTGAAAAAGGAAATATCTTCCGTTCAAAACTGGAAAGAAGCATTCTGAGAAATATCTCTGTGTTCTGTTAATTCATCTCACAGAGTTACATCTTTCCCTTCAAGAAGCCTTTCGCTAAGGCTGTTCTTGTGGAATTGGCAAAGGGATATTTGGAAGCCCATAGAGGGCTATGGAGAAAAAGGAAATATCTTCCGTTCAAAACTGGAAAGAAGCCTTCTGAGAAACTGCTATGTGTTCTGTTAATTCATCTCACAGAGTTACATCTTTCCCTTCAAGAAGTCTTTCGCTAAGGCTGTTCTTGTGGAATTGGCAAAGGGATATTTGGAAGCCCATAGAGGGCTATGGTGAAAAAGGAAGTATCTTCCGTTGAAAACTGGCAAGAAGCTTTCTGAGAAACTGCTATGTGTTTTGTTAATTCATCCCACAGAGTTACATCTTTGCCCTCAAGAAGCCTTTCGCTAAGGTTGTTCTTGTGGAATTGGAAAAGTGATAAATGGCAAAGGTATATTTGGAAGCCCATAGAGTTCTATGGTGAAAAAGGAAATAACTTCCGTTCAAAACCGGAAAGAAGATTTCTGAGAAATAGCTCTGTGTTCTGTTAATTCATCTCACAGAGTTACATCTTTCCCTTCAAGAAGCCTTTCGCTAAGGCTGTTCTTGTGGAATTGGCAAAGGGATATTTGGAAGCCCATAGAGGGCTACGGAGAAAAAGGAAATATCTTCCTTTCAAAACTGGAAAGAAGCCTTATGAGAAACTGCTCTGTGTTCTGTTAATTCATCTCACAGAGTTACATCTTTCCCTTCAAGAAGCCTTTCGCTGAGGCCGTTCTTGTGGAATTGGCAAAGGGATATTTGGAAGCCCATAGAGGGCTATGGTGAAAATGGAAATATGTTCCGTTCAAAACTGGAAAGAAGCTTTCTGAGAAACTGCTCTGTGTTCTGTTAATTCATCTCACAGAGTTACATCTTTCCCTTCAAGAAGCCTTTCGCTAAGGTTGTTCTTGTGGAAATGGGAGAGAGATATTTCGAAGCCCATAGAGGGCTACGGTGAAAAAGGAAATATCTTCCGTTCAAAACTGGAAAGAAGCTTTCGGTGAAACTGCTGTGTGTTCTGTTAATTCATCTCACAGAGTTACATCTTTCCCTTCAAGAAGCCTTTCGCTAAGGCGGTTCTTGTGGAATTGGCAAAGGGATATTCGGAAGCCCATAGAGGGCTATGGTGAAAAAGGAAATATCTTGCGTTCAAAACTGGAAAGAAGCTTTCTGAGAAACTGCTCTGTGTTCTGTTAATTCATCTCACAGAGTTACATCTTTCCCTTCAAGAAGCCTTTCGCTAAGGCTGTTCTTGTGGAATTGGCAAAGGGATATTTGGAAGCCCATAGAGGGCTATGGAGAAAAAGGAAATATCTTCCTTTCAAAACTGGAAAGAAGCCTTATGAGAAACTGCTCTGTGTTCTGTTAATTCATCTCACAGAGTTACATCTTTCCCTTCAAGAAGCCTTTCGCTAAGGCCGTTCTTGTGGAATTGGCAAAGGGATATTTGGAAGCCCATAGAGGGCTATGGTGAAAATGGAAATATCTTCCGTTCAAAACTGGAAAGAAGCTTTCTGAGAAACTGCTCTGTGTTCTGTTAATTCATCTCACAGAGTTACATCTTTCCCTTCAAGAAGCCTTTCGCTAAGGTTGTTCTTGTGGAAATGGGAAAGAGATATTTCGAAGCCCATAGAGGGCTACGGTGAAAAAGGAAATATCTTCCGTTCAAAACTGGAAAGAAGCTTTCGGTGAAACTGCTCTGTGTTCTGTTAGTTCATCTCACAGAGTTACATCTTTCCCTTCAAGAAGCCTTTCGCTAAGGCTGTTCTTGTGGAATTGGCAAAGGGATATTTGGAAGCCCACAGACGGCTATGGTAAAAAAGGATATATCTTCCGTTCAAAACTGGAAAGAAGCTTTCTGAGAAACTGCTCTGTGTTCTGTTAATTCATCACACAGAGTTACCTCTTTCCCTTCAAAAAGCCTTTCTCTAATGCTGTTCTGGTGCAATTGGCAAAGGGATATTTGGAAGCCCATAGAGGGCTATCGTGAAAAAGGAAATATCTTCCTTTCAAAACTGAAAAGAAGCTTTCTGAGAAACTGCTCTGTGTTCTGTTAATTCACCTCACAGAGTTACCTCTTTCCCGTCAAGAAGCCTTTCGCTAAGGCTGTTCTTGTGGAATTGGCAAAGGGATATTTGGAAGCCCATAGAGGGCTATGGTGAAGAAGGAAATATCTTCCGTTCAAAACTGGAAAGAAGCTTTCTGAGAAACTGCTATGTGTTTTGTTAATTCATCTCACTGAGTTACATCTTTCCCCTCAAGAAGCGTTTCGCTAAGGCTGTTCTTGTGGAATTGGCAAAGGGATAATTGTCAAAGGGATATTTGGAAGCCCATAGAGGGCTATAGTGAAAAAGGAAATATCTTCCGTTCAAAACCGGAAAGAAGCTTTCTGAGAAACTGCTCTGTGTTCTGTTAATTCATCTCACAGAGTTACATCTTTCCCTTCAAGAAACCTTTCGCTAAGGCTGTTCTTGTGGAATTGGCAAAGGGATATTTGGAAGCCCATAGAGGGCTATGGTGAAAAAGGAAATATCTTCCGTTCAAAACTGGAAAGAAGCATTCTGAGAAATAGCTCTGTGTTCTGTTAATTCATCCCACAGAGTTACATCTTTCCCTTCAAGAAGCCTTTCGCTAAGGCTGTTCTTGTGGAATTGGCAAAGGGATATTTGGAAGCCCATGGAGGGCTATGGAGAAAAAGGAAATATCTTCCGTTCAAAACTGGAAAGAAGCTTTCTGAGAAACTGCTCTGTGTTCTGTTAATTCATCTCACAGAGTTACATCTTTCCCTTCAAGAAGTCTTTCGCTAAGGCTGTTCTTGTGGAATTGGCAAAGGGATATTTGGAAGCCCATAGAGGGCTATGGTGAAAAAGGAAATATCTTCCGTTCAAAACTGGAAAGAAGCTTTCTGAGAAACTGCTATGTGTTTTGTTAATTCATCCCACAGAGTTACATCTTTGCCCTCAAGAAGCCTTTCGCTAAGGTTGTTCTTGTGGAATTGGAAAAGTGATAAATGGAAAAGGTATATTTGGAAGCCCCTAGAGTTCTATGGTGAAAAAGGAAATATCTTCCGTTCAAAACCGGAAAGAAGATTTCTGAGAAATAGCTCTGTGTTCTGTTAATTCATCTCACAGAGTTACATCTTTCCCTTCAAGAAGCCTTTCGCTAAGGCTGTTCTTGTGGAATTGGCAAAGGGATATTTGGAAGCCCATAGAGGGCTATGGAGAAAAAGGAAATATCTTCCTTTCAAAACAGGAAAGAAGCCTTATGAGAAACTGCTCTGTGTTCTGTTAATTCATCTCACAGAGTTACATCTTTCCCTTCAAGAAGCCTTTCGCTAAGGCTGTTCTTGTGGAATTGGCACAGGGATATTTGGAAGCCCATAGAGGGCTATGGTGAAAATGGAAATATCTTCCGTTCAAAACTGGAAAGAAGCTTTCTGAGAAACTGCTCTGTGTTCTGTTAATTCATCTCACAGAGTTACATCTTTCCCTTCAAGAAGCCTTTCGCTAAGGTTGTTCTTGTGGAAATGGGAAAGAGATATTTCGAAGCCCATAGAGGGCTACGGTGAAAAAGGAAATATCTTCCGTTCAAAACTGGAAAGAAGCTTTCGGTGAAACTGCTCTGTGTTCTGTTAATTCATCTCACAGAGTTACATCTTTCCCTTCAAGAAGCCTTTCGCTAAGGCGGTTCTTGTGGAATTGGCGAAGGGATATTTGGAAGCCCATAGAGGGCTATGGTGAAAAAGGAAATATCTTCCGTTCAAAACTGGAAAGAAGCTTTCTGAGAAACTGCTCTGTGTTCTGTTAATTCATCTCACAGAGTTACATCTTTCCCTACAAGAAGTCTTTCGCTAAGGCTGTTCTTGTGGAATTGGCAAAGGGATATTTGGAAGCCCATAGAGGGCTATGGTGAAAAAGGAAATATCTTCCGTTCAAAACTGGAAAGAAGCTTTCTGAGAAACTGCTATGTGTTTTGTTAATTCATCCCACAGAGTTACATCTTTCCCCTCAAGAAGCCTTTCGCTAAGGCTGTTGTTGTGTAATTGGCAAAGGGATATTTGGAAACCCATAGGGGGCTATGGTGAAAAAGGAAATATCTTCCGTTCAAAACTGGAAAGAAGCTTTCTGAGAAACTGCTCTGTGTTCTGTTAATTCATCTCACAGAGTAACATCTTTCCCTTCAAGAAGCCTTTCGCTAAGGCCGTTCTTGTGGAATTGGCAAAGGGATATTTGGAAGCCCATAGAGGGCTATGGTGAAAAAGGAAATATCTTCCGTTCAAAACTGGAAAGAAGCTTTCTGAGAAACTGCTCTGTGTTCTGTTAATTCATCTCACAGAGTTACATCTTTCCCTTCAAGAAGCCTTTCGCTAAGGCTGTTCTTGTGGAATTGGCAAAGTGATATTTGGAAGCCCATAGAGGGCTATAGTGAAAAAGGAATTATCTTCCGTTCAAAACTGGAAAGAAGCTTTCTGAGAAACTGCTCTGTGTTCTGTTAATTCATCTCACAGAGTTACATCTTTCCCTTCAAGAAGCCTTTCGCTAAGGCTGTTCTTGTGGAATTGGCAAAGGGATATTTGGAAGCCCGAAGAGGGCTATGGTGAAAAAGGAAATATCTTCCTTTCATAACTGGAAAGAAGCTTTCTGAGAAACTGCTCTGTGTTCTGTTAATTCATCTCACAGA
Source organism: Chlorocebus sabaeus (assembly GCF_047675955.1). Lineage (NCBI taxonomy): Eukaryota > Metazoa > Chordata > Mammalia > Primates > Cercopithecidae > Chlorocebus > Chlorocebus sabaeus. Next base: position 55,282,973 of record NC_132920.1, read on the forward strand.
GTTACATCTTTCCCTTCAAGAAGCCTTTCGCTAAGGCTGTTCTTGTGGAATTGGCAAAGGGATATTAGGAAGCCCTTAGAGGGCTATGGTGAAAAAGGAAATATCTTCCGTTCAAAACTGGAAAGAAGCTTTCTGAGAAACTGCTCTGTGTTCTGTTAATTCATCTCACAGAGTTACATCTTTCCCTTCAAGAAGCCTTTCGCTAAGGCTGTTCTTGTGGAATTGGCAAAGGGATATTTGGAAGCCCGAAGAGGGCTATGGTGAAAAAGGAAATATCTTCCTTTCATAACTGGAAAGAAGCTTTCTGAGAAACTGCTCTGTGTTCTGTTAATTCATCTCACAGAGTTACATCTTTCCCTTCAAGAAGCCTTTCGCTAAGGCTGTTCTTGTGGAATTGGCAAAGGGATATTAGGAAGCCCTTAGAGGGCTATGGTGAAAAAGGAAATATCTTCCGTTCAAAACTGGAAAGAAGCTTTCTGAGAAACTGCTCTGTGTTCTGTTAATTCATCTCACAGAGTTACATCTTTCCCCTCAAGAAGCGTATCGCTAAGGCTGTTCTTGTGGAATTGGCAAAGTGATAATTGTCAAAGGGATATTTGGAAGCCCATAGAGGGCTATAGTGAAAAAGGAAATATCTTCCGTTCAAAACCGGAAAGAAGCTTTCTGAGAAACTGCTCTGTGTTCTGTTAATTCATCTCACAGAGTTACATCTTTCCCTTCAAGAAGCCTTTCGCTAAGGCTGTTCTTGTGGAATTGGCAAAGGGATATTAGGAAGCCCTTAGAGGGCTATGGTGAAAAAGGAAATATCTTCCGTTCAAAACTGGAAAGAAGCTTTCTGAGAAACTGCTCTGTGTTCTGTTAATTCATCTCACAGAGTTACATCTTTCCCTTCAAGAAGCCTTTCGCTAAGGCTGTTCTTGTGGAATTGGCAAAGGGATATTTGGAAGCCCGAAGAGGGCTATGGTGAAAAAGGAAATATCTTCCTTTCATAACTGGAAAGAAGCTTTCTGAGAAACTGCTCTGTGTTCTGTTAATTCATCTCACAGAGTTACATCTTTCCCTTCAAGAAGCCTTTCGCTAAGGCTGTTCTTGTGGAATTGGCAAAGGGATATTAGGAAGCCCTTAGAGGGCTATGGTGAAAAAGGAAATATCTTCCGTTCAAAACTGGAAAGAAGCTTTCTGAGAAACTGCTCTGTGTTCTGTTAATTCATCTCACAGAGTTACATCTTTCCCCTCAAGAAGCGTATCGCTAAGGCTGTTCTTGTGGAATTGGCAAAGTGATAATTGTCAAAGGGATATTTGGAAGCCCATAGAGGGCTATAGTGAAAAAGGAAATATCTTCCGTTCAAAACCGGAAAGAAGCTTTCTGAGAAACTGCTCTGTGTTCTGTTAATTCATCTCACAGAGTTACATCTTTCCCTTCCAGAAACCTTTTGCTAAGGCTGTTCTTGTGGAATTGGCAAAGGGATATTGGGAAGCCCATAGAGGGCTATGGTGAAAAAGGAAATATCTTCCGTTCAAAACTGGAAAGAAGCATTCTGAGAAATATCTCTGTGTTCTGTTAATTCATCTCACAGAGTTACATCTTTCCCTTCAAGAAGCCTTTCGCTAAGGCTGTTCTTGTGGAATTGGCAAAGGGATATTTGGAAGCCCATAGAGGGCTATGGAGAAAAAGGAAATATCTTCCGTTCAAAACTGGAAAGAAGCCTTCTGAGAAACTGCTATGTGTTCTGTTAATTCATCTCACAGAGTTACATCTTTCCCTTCAAGAAGTCTTTCGCTAAGGCTGTTCTTGTGGAATTGGCAAAGGGATATTTGGAAGCCCATAGAGGGCTATGGTGAAAAAGGAAGTATCTTCCGTTGAAAACTGGCAAGAAGCTTTCTGAGAAACTGCTATGTGTTTTGTTAATTCATCCCACAGAGTTACATCTTTGCCCTCAAGAAGCCTTTCGCTAAGGTTGTTCTTGTGGAATTGGAAAAGTGATAAATGGCAAAGGTATATTTGGAAGCCCATAGAGTTCTATGGTGAAAAAGGAAATATCTTCCGTTCAAAACCGGAAAGAAGATTTCTGAGAAATAGCTCTGTGTTCTGTTAATTCATCTCACAGAGTTACATCTTTCCCTTCAAGAAGCCTTTCGCTAAGGCTGTTCTTGTGGAATTGGCAAAGGGATATTTGGAAGCCCATAGAGGGCTACGGAGAAAAAGGAAATATCTTCCTTTCAAAACTGGAAAGAAGCCTTATGAGAAACTGCTCTGTGTTCTGTTAATTCATCTCACAGAGTTACATCTTTCCCGTCAAGAAGCCTTTCGCTGAGGCCGTTCTTGTGGAATTGGCAAAGGGATATTTGGAAGCCCATAGAGGGCTATGGTGAAAATGGAAATATGTTCCGTTCAAAACTGGAAAGAAGCTTTCTGAGAAACTGCTCTGTGTTCTGTTAATTCATCTCACAGAGTTACATCTTTCCCTTCAAGAAGCCTTTCGCTAAGGTTGTTCTTGTGGAAATGGGAGAGAGATATTTCGAAGCCCATAGAGGGCTACGGTGAAAAAGGAAATATCTTCCGTTCAAAACTGGAAAGAAGCTTTCGGTGAAACTGCTGTGTGTTCTGTTAATTCATCTCACAGAGTTACATCTTTCCCTTCAAGAAGCCTTTCGCTAAGGCGGTTCTTGTGGAATTGGCAAAGGGATATTCGGAAGCCCATAGAGGGCTATGGTGAAAAAGGAAATATCTTGCGTTCAAAACTGGAAAGAAGCTTTCTGAGAAACTGCTCTGTGTTCTGTTAATTCATCTCACAGAGTTACATCTTTCCCTTCAAGAAGTCTTTCGCTAATGCTGTTCTTGTGGAATTGGCAAAGGGATATTTGGAAGCCCATAGAGGGCTACGGTGAAAAAGGAAATATCTTCCGTTCAAAACTGGAAAGAAGCTTTCTGAGAAACTGCTATGTGTTTTGTTAATTCATCCCACAGAGTTACATCTTTCCCCTCAAGAAGCCTTTCGCTAAGGCTGTTGTTGTGTAATTGGCAAAGGGATATTTGGAAACCCATAGGGGGCTATGGTGAAAAAGGAAATATCTTCCGTTCAAAACTGGAAAGAAGCTTTCTGAGAAACTGCTCTGTGTTCTGTTAATTCATCTCACAGAGTAACATCTTTCCCTTCAAGAAGCCTTTCGCTAAGGCCGTTCTTGTGGAATTGGCAAAGGGATATTTGTAAGCCCATAGAGGGCTATCGTGAAAAAGGAAATATCTTCAGTTCAAAACAGAAAAGAAGCTTTCTGAGAAACTGCTCTGTGTTCTGTTAATTCAACACACAGAGTTACCTCTTTCCCTTCAAGAAGCCTTTCGCTAAGTCTGTTCTTGTGGAATTGGCAAAGGGATATTTGGAAGCCCATATAGGGCAATGGTGGAAAAGGAAATATCTTCCGTTCAAAACTGGAAAGAAGCTTTCTGAGAAACTGCTCTGTGCTCTGTTAATTCATCTCACAGAGTTACATCTTTCCCTTCAAGAAACCTTTCGCTAAGGCTGCTCTTGTGGAATTGGCAAAGGGATATTTGGAAGCCCATAGAGGGCTATGGTGAAAAAGGAAATATCTTCCGTTCAAAACTGGAAAGAAGCTTTCTGAGAAACTGCTCTGTGTTCTGTTAATTCATCTCACAGAGTTACATCTTTCCCTTCAAGAAGCCTTTCGCTAAGGCTGTTCTTGTGGAATTGGCAAAGGGATATTTGGAAGCCTATAGAGGGCTACGGTGAAAAAGGAAATATCTTCCATTCAAAACTGGAAGGAAGCTTTCTGAGAAACTGCTCAGTGTTCTGTTAATTCATCTCACAGAGTTACATCTTTCCCTTCAAGAAGTCTTTCGCTAAGGCTGTTCTTGTGGAATTGGCAAAGGGATATTTGGAAGCCCATAGAGGGGTATGGTGAAAAAGGAAATATCTTCCGTTCAAAACTGGAAAGAAGCTTTCTGAGAAACTGCTCTGTGTTTTGTTAATTCATCCCACAGAGTTACATCTTTCCCCTCAAGAAGCCTTTCGCTAAGGCTGTTGTTGTGTAATTGGCAAAGGGATATTTGGAAACCCATAGGGAGCTATGGTGAAAAAGGAAATACCTTCCGTTCAAAACTGGAAAGAAGTTTTCTGAGAAACTGCTCTGTGTCCTGTTAATTCATCTCACAGAGTTACACCTTTCCCTTCAAGAAGCCTTTCGCTAAGGCTGTTCTTGTGGAATTGGCAAAGGGATATTTGGAAGCCCATAGAGGGCTATGGTGAAGAAGGAAGTATCTTCTGTTCAAAACTGGAAAGAAGCTTTCTGAGAAACTTCTATGTGTTTTGTTAATTCATCCCACAGAGTTACATCTTTGCCCTCAAGAAGCCTTTCGCTAAGGTTGTTCTTGTGGAATTGGCAAAGTGATAAATGGCAAAGCTATATTTGGAAGCCCATAGACTTCTATGGTGAAAAAGGAAATATCTTCCGTTCAAAACCGGAAAGAAGATTTCTGAGAAACTGCTCTGTGTTCTGTTAATTCATCTCACACAGTTACATCTTTCCCTTCAAGAAGCCTTTCGCTAAGGCTGTTCTTGTGGAATTGGCAAAGGGATATTTGGAAGCCCATAGAGGGCTATGGTGAAAAAGGAAATATCTTCCGTTCAAAACTGGAAAGAAGATTTCTGAGAAACTGCTCTGTGTTCGGTTAATTCATCTCACAGAGTTACATCTTTCCCTTCAAGAAGCCTTTCGCTAAGGCTGTTCTTGTGGAATTGGCAAAGGGATGTTTGGAAGCCCATAGAGGGCTATGGTGAAAAAGGAAATATCTTCCGTTCAAAACTGGAAAAAGGCGTGCTGAGAAACTGCTCTGTGTTCTGTTAATTCATCTCACAGAGTTACATCTTTCCCTTCAAGAAGCCTTTCGCTAATGCTGTTCTTGTGGAATTGGCAAAGGGATATTTGGAAGCCCATAGAGGGCTATGGTGAAAAAGGAAATATCTTCCGTTCAAAACTGGAAAGAAGATTTCTGAGAAACTGCTCTGTGTTCTGTTAATTCATCTCACAGAGTTACATCTTTCCCTTCAAGAAGCCTTTCGCTAAGGCTGTTCTTGTGGAATTGGCAAGGGGATATTTGGAAGCCTATAGAGGGCTACGGTGAAAAGGAAATATCTTCCATTCAAAACTGGAAAGAAGCTTTCTAAGAAACTGCTCTGTGTTCTGTTAATTCATCTCACAGAGTTACATCTTTCCCTTCAAGAAGACTTTCACTAAGGCTGTTCTTGTGGAATTGGCAAAGTGATATTTGGAAACCCATAGAGTGCTACGGTGAAAAAGGAAATATCTTCCGTTCAAAACTGGAAAGAAGCTTTCTGAGAAACGGCTCTGTGTTCTGTTAATTCATCTCACAGAGTTACATCTTTCCCTTCAAGAAGCCTTTCGCTAAGGCTGTTCTTGTGGAATTGGCAAAGGGATATTTGGAAGCCCATAGAGGGCTATGGTGAAAAAGGAAATATCTTCCGTTCAAAACTGGAAAGAAGCTTTCTGAGAAACTGCTATGTGATTTGTTAATTCATCCCACAGAGTTACATCTTTCCCCTCAAGAAGCCTTTCGCTAAGGCTGTTGTTGTGTAATTGGCAAAGTGATAATTGGCAAAGGGATATTTGGAAACACATAGGGGGCTATGGTGAAAAAGGAAATATCTTCCGTTCAAAACTGGAAAGAAGCTTTCTGAGATACTGCTCTGTGTTCTGTTAATTCATCTCACACAGTAACATCTTTCCCTTCAAGAAGCCTTTCGCTAAGGCCGTTCTTGTGGAATTGGCAAAGGGATATTTGGAAGCCCATAGAGGGCTGTGGTGAAAATGGAAATATCTTCCGTTCAAAACTGGAAAGTAGCTTTCGGAGAAACTGCTCTGTGTTCTGTTAATTCATCTCACAGAGTTACATCTTTCCCTTCAAGAAGCCTTTCGCTAAGGATGTTCTTGTGAATTGGCAAAGGGATATTTGGAAGCCCCTAGAGGGCTATGGTGAAAAAGGAAATATCTTCCGTTCAAAACTGGAAAGAAGCTTTTTGAGAAACTGCTCTGTGTTCTGTTAATTCATCTCACAGAGTTATATCTTTCCCTTCAAGAAGCCTTTCGCTAAGTCTGTTCTTGTGGAATTGGCAAAGGGATATTTGGAAGCCCACAGAGGGCTATGGTGAAAAAGGAAATATCTTCCGTTCAAAACTGGAAAGAAGCTTTCTGAGAAACTGCTCTGTGTTCTGTTAATTCATCTCACAGAGATACCTCTTTCCCTTTAAAAAGCCTTTCGCTAAGGCTGTTCTTGTGGAATTGGGAAAGGGATATTTGGAAGCCCATAGAGGGCTATCGTGAAAAAGGAAGTATCTTCCGTTCAAAACTGAAAAGAAGCTTTCTGAGAAACTGCTCTGTGTTCTGTTAATTCACCTCACAGAGTTACCTCTTTCCCTTCAAGAAGCCTTTCGCTAAGGCTGTTCTCGTGGAATTGGCAAAGGGATATTTGGAAGCCCATAGAGGGCTATGGTGAAGAAGGAAATATCTTCCGTTCAAAACTGGAAAGAAGCTTTCTGAGAAACTGCTATGTGTTTTGTTAATTCATCTCACAGAGTTACATCTTTCCCCTCAAGAAGCGTTTCGCTAAGGCTGTTCTTGTGGAATTGGCAAAGTGATAATTGTCAAAGGGATATTTGGAAGCCCATAGGGGCTATAGTGAAAAAGGAAATATCTTCCGTTCAAAACCGGAAAGAAGCTTTCTGAGAAACTGCTCTGTGTTCTGTTAATTCATCTCACAGAGTTACATCTTTCCCTTTCAGAAACCTTTCGCTAAGGCTGTTCTTGTGCAATTGGCAAAGGGATATTCGGAAGCCCATAGAGGGCTATGGTGAAAAAGGAAATATCTTCCGTTCAAAAGTGGAAAGAAGCATTCTGAGAAACAGCTCTGTGTTCTGTTAATTCATCTCACAGAGTTACATCTTTCCCTTCAAGAAGCCTTTCGCTAAGGCTGTTCTTGTGGAATTGGCAAAGGGATATTTGGAAGCCCATAGAGGGCTATGGAGAAAAAGGAAATATCTTCCGTTCAAAACTGGAAAGAAGCTTTCTTGAGAAACTGCTCTGTGTTCTGTTAATTCATCTCACAGAGTTACATCTTTCCCTTCAAGAAGTCTTTCGCTAAGGCTGTTCTTGTGGAATTGGCAAAGGGATATTTGGAAGCCCATAGAGGGCTATGGTGAAAAAGGAAATATCTTCGGTTCAAAACTGGAAAGAAGCTTTCTGAGAAACTGCTATGTGTTTTGTTAATTCATCCCTCAGAGTTACATCTTTCCCCTCAAGAAGCCTTTCGCTAAGGCTGTTGTTGTGTAATTGGCAACGGGATAATTGGCAAAGGGATATTTGGAAGCCCCTAGAGGGCTATGGTGAAAAAGGAAATATCTTCCGTTCAAAACTGGAAAGAAGCTTTCTGAGAAACTGCTCTGTGTTCTGTTAATTCATCTCATAGAGTTACATCTTTCCCTTAAGAAGCCTTTCGCTAAGGCTGTTCTTGTGGAATTGGCAAAGGGATATTTGGAAGCCCTCAGAGGGCTATGGTAAAAAAGGAAATATCTTCCGTTCAAAACTGGAAAGAAGCTTTCTGAGAAACTGCTCTGTGTTCTGTTAATTCATCTCACAGAGTTACCTCTTTCCCTTCAAAAAGCCTTTCGCTAATGCTGTTCTTGTGGAATTGGCAAAGGGATATTTGGAAGCCCATAGAGGGCTATCGTGAAAAACGAAATATCTTCCGTTCAAAACTGAAAAGAAGCTTTCTGAGAAACTGCTCTGTGTTCTGTTAATTCACCTCACAGAGTTACATCTTTCCCTTCAAGAAGCCTTTCGCTAAGGCTGTTCTTGTGGAATTGGCAAAGGGATATTTGGAAGCCCCTAGAGGGCTATGGTGAAGAAGGAAATATCTTGCGTTCAAAACTGGAAAGAAGCTTTCTGAGAAACTGCTATGTGTTTTGTTAATTCATCTCACAGAGTTACATCTTTCCCCTCAAGAAGCGTTTCGCTAAGGCTGTTCTTGTGGAATTTGCAAAGTGATAATTGTCAAAGGGATATTTGGAAGCCCATAGAGGGCTACAGTGAAAAAGAAAATATCTTCCGTTCAAAACCAGAAAGAAGCTTTCTGAGAAACTGCTCTATGTTCTGTTAATTCATCTCACAGAGTTACATCTTTCCCTTCAAGAAACCTTTCGCTAAGGCTGTTCTTGTGGAATTGGCAAAGTGATAATTGGCAAAGGGATATTTGGAAGCCCATAGAGGGCTATAGTGAAAAAGGAAATATCTTCCGTTCAAAACCGGAAAGAAGCTTTCTGAGAAACTGCTCTGTGTTCTGTTAATTCATCTCACAGAGTTACATCTTTCCCTTCAAGAAGCTTTTCGCTAAGGCTGTTCTTGTGGAATTGGCAAAGTGATATTTGGAAGCCCATAGAGGGCTATAGGGAAAAAGGAATTATCTTCCGTTCAAAACTGGAAAGAAGCTTTCTGAGAAACTGCTCTGTGTTCTGTTAATTCATCTCACAGAGTTACATCTTTCCCTTCAAGAAGCCTTTCGCTAAGGCTGTTCTTGTGGAATTGGCAAAGGGATATTTGGAAGCCCATAGAGGGCTATGGTGAAAAAGGAAATATCTTCCGTTCAAAACTGGAAAGAAGCTTTCTGAGAAACTGCTCTGTGTTCTGTTAATTCATCTCACAGAGTTACATCTTTCCCTTCAAGAAGTCTTTCGCTAAGGCTGTTCTTGTGGAATTGGCAAAGGGATATTTGGAAGCCCTTAGAGGGCTATGGTGAAAAAGGAAATATCTTCCGTTCAAAACTGGAAAGAAGTTTTCTGAGAAACTGCTCTGTGTTCTGTTAATTCACCTCACAGTGTTACATCTTTCCCTTCATGAAGCCTTTCGCTAAGTCTGTTCTTGTGGAATTGGCAAAGGGATATTTGGAAGCCCATATAGGGCAATGGTCGAAAAGGAAATATCTTCCGTTCAAAACTGGAAAGAAGCATTCTGAGAAACTGCTCTGTGCTCTGTTAATTCATCTCACAGAGTTACATCTTTCCCTTCAAGAAGCCTTTCGCTAAGGCTGTTCTTGTGGAATTGGCAAAGGGATATTTGGAAGCCCGTAGAGGGCTATGGTGAAAAAGGAAATATCTTCCGTTCAAAACTGGAAAGAAGCATTCTGAGAAACTGCTCTGTGTTCTGTTAATTAATCTCACAGAGTTACATCTTTCCCTTCAAGAAGCCTTTCGCTAAGGCTGTTCTTGTGGAATTGGCAAAGGGATATTTGGAAGCCCATAGAGGGCTATGGCGAAGAAGGAAATATCTTCCGTTCAAAACTGGAAAGAAGCTTTCTGAGAAACTGCTCTGTGTTCTGTTAATTCATCTCACAGAGTTACCTCTTTCCCTTCAAAAAGCCTTTCGCTAAGGCTTTTCTTGTGGAATTGGCAAAGGGATATTTGGAAGCCCATAGAGGGCTGTCGTGAAAAAGGAAATATCTTCCGTTCAAAACTGGAAAGAAGCTTTCTGAGAAACTGCTCTGTGTTCTGTTAATTCAACACACAGAGTTACATCTTTCCCTTCAAGAAGCCTTTCGATAAGGCTGTTCTTGTGGAATTGGCATAGTGATATTTGGAAACCCTTAGAGGGCTACGGTGAAAAAGGAAATATCTTCCGTTCAAAACTGGAAAGAAGCTTTCTGAGAAACTACTCTGTGTTCTGTTAATTCATCTCACAGAGTTACAGCTTTCCCTTCAAGAAGTCGCTCGCTAAGGCTGTTCTTGTGGAATTGGCAAAGGGATATTTGGAAGCCCATAGAGGGCTATGGTGAAAAAGGAAATATCTTCCGTTCAAAACTGGAAAGAAGCTTTCTGAGAAACTGCTCTGTGTTCTGTTAATTCATCTCACAGAGTTACATCTTTCCCTTCAAGAAGCCTTTCGCTAAGGCTGTTCTTGTGGAATTGGCAAAGGGATATTTGGAAGCCCATAGAGGGCTATGGTGAAAAAGGAAATACCTTCCGTTCAAAACTGGAAAGAAGCTTTCTAAGAAACTGTTATGTGTTTTCTTAATTCATCTCACAGAGTTACATCTTTCCCCTTAAGAAGGGTTTCGCTAAGGCTGTTGTTGTGGAATTGGCAAAGTGATAATTGGCAAAGGGATATTTGGAAGCCCATAGAGGGCTACAGTGAAAAAGGAAATATCTTCCGTCCAAAACCGGAAAGAAGCTTTCTGAGAAACAGCTCTGTGTTCTGTTAATTCATCTCACAGAGTTACATCTTTCCCTTCAAGAAGCCATTCGCTAAGGCTGTTCTTGTGGAATTGGCAAAGTGATATTTGGAAGCCCATAGAGGGCTATGGTTGAAAAGGAAATATCTTCCGTTCAAAACTGGAAAGAAGCTTTCTGAGAAACTGCTCTGTGTTCTGTTAATTCATCTCACAGAGTTACATCTTTCACTTCAAGAAGCTTTTCGCTAAGGCAGTTCTTGTGGAATTGGCAAAGGGATATTTGGAAGCCCATAGGGGGCTATTGCGAAAAACGAAATATCTTCCGTTCAAAACTGGAAAGAAGCTTTCTGAGAAAGTGCTCTGTGTTCTGTTAATTCATCTCACAGAGCTACATCTTTCCCTTCAAGAAGCCTTTCGCTAAGGCTGTTCTTGTGGAATTGGGAAAGGGATATTTGGAAGCCCATAGAGGGCTTTGGTGAAAAAGGAAATATCTTCCGTTCAAAACTGGAAAGAAGCTTTCTGAGAAACTGCTCTGTATTCTGTTAATTCATCTCACAGAGTTACATCTTTCCTTTCAAGAAGCCTTTCGCTAAGGCTGTTCTTGTGGAATTGGCAAAGTGATATTTGGAAACCCATAGAGGGCTACGGAGAAAAAGGAAATATCTTTCGTTCAAAACTGGAAAGAAGCTTTCTGAGAAACTACTCGGTGTTCTATTAAATCATCTCACAGAGTTACATCTTTCCCTTCAAGAAGCCTTTCGCTACGGCTGTTCTTGTGGAATTGGCAAAGGGATATTTTGAAGCCCCTAGAGGGCTATGGTGAAAAAGGAAATATCTTCCGTTCACAACCGGAAAGAAGCTTTCTGAGAAACTGCTCTGTGTTCTGTTAATTCATCTCACAGAGTTACATCTTTCCCTTCAAGAAGCCTTTCGCTAAGGCTGTTCTTGTGGAATTGGCAAAGGGATATTTGGAAGCCCATAGAGGGCTATTGTGAAAAAGGAAATATCTCCGTTCAAAACTGGAAAGAAGCTTTCTGAGAAACTGCTCTGTGTTCTGTTACTTCATCTCACAGTGTTACATCTTTCCCTTCAAGAAGCCTTTCGCTAAGGCTGTTCTTGTGGAATTGGCAAAGGGATATTTGGAAGCCCCTAGAGGGCTATGGTGAAAAAGGAAATATCTTCCGTTCAAAACTGGAAAGAAGCTTTCTGAGAAACTGCTCTGTGTTCTGTTAATTCATCTCACAGAGTTACGTCTTTCCCTTCAAGAAGCCTTTCGCTAAGGCTGTTCTTGTGGAATTGGCAAAGGGATATTTGAAAGCCCATAGAGGGCTATCTTGAAAAAGGAAATACCTTCTGTTCAAAACTGGAAAGAAGCTTTCTGAGAAACTGCTCTGTGTTCTGTTAATTCATCTCACGGAGTTACATCTTTCCCTTCAAGAAGCCTTTCGCTAAGGCTGTTCTTGTGGAATTGGCAAAGGGATATTTGGAAGCCCATAGAGGGCTATGGTGAAGATGGAAGTATCTTCCGTTCAAAACTGGAAAGAAGCTTTCTGAGAAACTGCTCTGTGTTCTGTTAATTCATCTCACAGTGTTACCTCTTTCCCTTCAAGAAGCCTTTCGCTAAGGCTTTTCTTGTGGAATTGGCAAAGGGATATTTGGAAGCCCATAGAGGGCTATCGTGAAAAAGGAAATATCTTCCGTTCAAAACTGGAAAGAAGCTTTCTGAGAAACTGCTCTGTGTTCTGTTAATTCACCACACATAGTTACCTCTTTCCCTTCAAGAAGCCTTTCGCTAAGGCTGTTCTTGTGGAAATGGCATAGTGATATTTGGAAACCCTTAGAGGGCTACGGTGAAAAAGGAAATATCTTCCGTTCAAAAATGGAAAGAAGCTTTCTGAGAAACTACACTGTGTTCTGTTAATTCATCTCACAGAGTTACATCTTTCCCTTCAAGAAGCCTTTCGCTAAGGCTGTTCTTGTGGAATTGGCAAAGGGTTATTTGGAAGCCCATAGAGGGCTATGGTGAAAAAGGAAATACCTTCCGTTCAAAACTGGAAAGAAGCATTCTGAGAAACTGCTCTGTGTTCTGTTAATTCATCTCACAGAGTTACATCATTCCCTTCAAGGAGCCTTTCGCTAAGGCTGTTCTTGTGGAATTGGCAAAGGGATATTTGGAAGCCCATAGAGGGCTATGGTGAAGAAGGAAATATCTTCCGTTCAAAACTGGAAAGAAACTTTCTGAGAAAGTGCTCTGTGTTCTGTTAATTCATCTCACAGAGTTACATCTTTCCCTTCATGAAGCCTTTCGCTAAGGCTGTTCTTGTGGAATTGGCAAAGGGATATTTGGAAGCCCTTAGTTGGCAATGGTGAAAAAGGAAATATCCTCCGTTCAAAACTGGAAAGAGGCTTTCTGAGAAACTGCTCTGTGTCTGTGAATTCATCTCACAGAGTTACATCTTTGCCTTAAAGAAACCTTTCGCTAAGGCTGTTCTTGTGAAATTGGCAAAGGGATATTTGGAAGCCCATAGAGGGCTATGGTGAAAAAGGAAATATCCTCCGTTCAAAACTGGAAAGAAGCTTTCTGAGAAACTGCTCTGTGTTCTGTTAATTCATCTCACAGAGTTACATCTTTCCCTTCAAGAAGCCTTTCTCTAAAGCTGTTCTTGTGGAACTGGCAAAGGGATATTTGGAAGCCCATAGAGGGCTATGGTGAAATAGGAAATATCTTCCGTTCAAAACTGGAAAGAAGCTTTCTGAGAAAGTGCTCTGTATTCTGTTAATTCATCTCACAGAGTTCCATCTTTCCCTTCATGAAGCCTTTCGCTAAGGCTGTTCTTGTGGAATTGGCAAAGGGATATTTGGAAGCCCACAGAGGGCTATGGTGAAAAAGGAAATATCTTCCGTTCAAAACTGGAAAGAAGCTTTCCGAGAAAGTGCTCTGTGTTCTGTTAATTCATCTCACAGAGTTACATCTTTCCCTTCATGAAGCCTTTCGCTAAGGCTGTTCTTGTGGAATTGGCAAAGGGATATTTGGAAGCCAATAGAGGGCTATGGTGAAAAAGGAAATATCTTCCGTTCAAAACTGGAAAGAACCTATCTGAGAAACTGCTTTGTGTTCTGTTAATTCATCTCACAGAGTTACATCTTTCCCTTCAAGAAGCCTTTCGCTAAGGCTGTTCTTTTGGAATTGGCAAAGGGATATTTGGAAGCCCATAGAGGGCTATGGTGAAAAAGGAAATATCTACGTTCAAAACTGGAAAGAAGCTTTCTGAGAAACTGCTCTGTGTTCTGTTACTTCATCTCACAGAGTTACATCTTTCCCTTCAAGAAGCCTTTCGCTAAGGCTGTTCTTGTGGAATTGGCAAAGGGATATTTGGAAGCCCCTAGAGGGCTATGGTGAAAAAGAAAATATCTTCCGTTCAAAACTGGAAAGAAGCTTTCTGAGAAACTGCTCTGTGTTCTGTTAATTCATCTCACAGTGTTACATCTTTCCCTTCAAGAAGCCTTTCGCTAAGGCTGTTCTTGTGGAATTGGCAAAGGGATATTTGAAAGCCCATAGAGGGCTATCTTGAAAAAGGAAATACCTTCTGTTCAAAACTGGAAAGAAGCTTTCTGAGAAACTGCTCTGTGTTCTGTTAATTCATCTCACGGAGTTACATCTTTCCCTTCAAGAAGCCTTTCGCTAAGGCTGTTCTTGTGCAATTGGCAAAGGGATATTTGGAAGCCCATAGAGGGCTATGGTGAAGATGGAAATATCTTCCGTTCAAAACTGGAAAGAAGCTTTCTGAGAAACTGCTCTATGTTCTGTTAATTCATCTCACAGTGTTACCTCTTTCCCTTCAAGAAGCCTTTCACTAAGGCTTTTCTTGTGGAATTGGCAAAGTGATATTTGGAAGCCCATAGAGGGCTATCGTAAAAAAGGAAATATCTTCCGTTCAAAACTGGAAAGAAGCTTTCTGAGAAACTGCTCTGTGTTCTGTTAATTCACCACACAGAGTTACCTCTTTCCCTTCAAGAAGCCTTTCGCTAAGGCTGTTCTTGTGTAATTGGCAGAGGGATATTTGGATGCCCATAGAGGGCTATGGTGAAAAAGGAAATATCTTCCGTTCAAAACTGGAAAGAAGCTTTCTGAGAAACTGCTCTGTGTTCTGTTAATTCATCTCACAGAGTTACATCTTTCCCTTCAAGAAGCCTTTCGCTAAAGCTGTTCTTGTGGAATTGGCAAAGGGATATTTGGAAGCCCATAGAGGGCTATGGTGAAAAAGGAAATATCCTCCGTTCAAAACTGGAAAGAAGCTTTCTGAGAAACTGCTCTGTGTTCTGTTAATTCATCTCACAGAGTTACATCTTTCGCTTCAAGAAGCCTTTCGGTAAGGCTGTTCTTGTGGAATTTGCAAAGGGATATTTGGAAGCCCATAGAGGGCTATGGTGAAAAAGGAAATATCTTCCGTTCAAAACTGGAAAGAAGCTTTCTGAGAAACAGCTCTGTGTTTTGTTAATTCATCTCACAGAGTTACTTCTTTCCCTTCAAGAAGCCTTTCGCTAAGGCTGTTCTTGTGGAATTGACAAAGGGATATGTGGAAGCCCATAGAGGGCTATGGTGAAAAAGGAAATATCTTCCGTTCAAAACTGGAAAGAAGCTTTCTGAGAAACTGCTCTGTGTTCTGTTAATTCATCTCACAGAGGTACCTCATTCCCTTCAAAAGCCTTTCGCTAAGGCTGTTCTTGTGGAATTGGCAAAGTGATATTTGGAAGCCCATAGAGGGCTATCGTGAAAAAGGAAATATCTTCCGTTCAAAACAGAAAAGAAGGTTTCTGAGAAACTGTTCTGGGTTTTGTTAATTCACCTCACAGAGTTAGCTCTTTCCCTTCAAGAAGCCTTTCGCTAAGGCTGTTCCTGTGGAATTGGCAAAGGGATATTTGGAAGCCCATAGAGGGCAATGTTGAAGAAGGAAATAACTTCCGTTCAAAACTGGAAAGAAGTTTTCTGAGAAACTGCTTTGTGTTGTGTTAATTCATCTCACAGAGTTACATCATTCCCCTCAAGAAGCGTTTCGCTAAGGCTGTTCTTGTGGAATTGGCAAAGTGATAATTGTCAAAGGGATACTTGGAAGCCCATAGAGGGCTATGGAGAAAAAGGAAATATCTTCCGTTCAAAACTGGAAAGAATCTTTCTGAGAAACTGCTCTGTGTTCTGTTAATTCATCTGACAGAGTTACATCTTTCACTTCAAGAAGCCTTTCGCTAAGGCTGTTCTTGTGGAATTGGCAAAGGGATATGTGGAAGCCCATAGAGGGCTATGGTGAAAAAGGAAATATCTTCCGTTCAAAACTGGAAAGAAGCTTTCTGAGAAACTGCTCTGTGTTCTGTTAATTCATCTCACAGAGTTACATCTTTCCCTTCAAGAAGCCTTTCGCTAAGGCTGTTCTTGTGGAATTGGCAAAGGGATATTTGGAAGCCCATAGAGGGCTATGGTGAAAAAGGAAATATCTTCCCTTCAAAACTGGAAAGAAGCATTCTGAGAAACTGCTATGTGTTTTCTTAATTCATCTCACAGAGTTACATCTTTCCCCTCAAGAAGCGTTTCGCTAAGGCTGTTCTTGTGGAATTGGCAAAGTGATAATTGGCAAAGGGATATTTGGAAGCCCATAGAGGGCTATAGTGAAAAAGGAAATATCTTCAGTTCAAAACCGGAAAGAAGATTTCTGAGAAAGTGCTCTGTGTTCTGTTAATTCATCTCACAGTGTTACATCTTTCGCTTCAAGAAGCCTTTAGCTATGGCTGTTCTTGTGGTATTGGCAAAGGGATATTTGGAAGCCCATAGAGGGCTATGGTGAAAAAGGAAATATCTTCCGTTCAAAACTGGAAAGAAGCTTTCTGAGAAACTGCTCTGTGTTCTGTTAATTCATCTCACAGAGTTACATCTTTCCTTTCAAGAAGCCTTTCGCTAAGGCTGTTCTTGTGGAATTGGCAAAGTGATATTTGGAAACGCATAGAGGGCTATGGTGAAAAAGGAAATATCTTTCGTTCAAAACTGGAAAGAAGCTTTCTGAGAAACTACTCTGTGTTCTATTAAATCATCTCAGAGAGTTACATCTTTCCCTTCAAGAAGCCTTTCGCTAAGGCTGTTCTTTTGGAATTGGCAAAGGGATATTTGGAAGCCCATAGAGGGCTATGGTGAAAAAGGAAATATCTACGTTCAAAACTGGAAAGAAGCTTTCTGAGAAACTGCTCTGTGTTCTGTTACTTCATCTCACAGAGTTACATCTTTCCCTTCAAGAAGCCTTTCGCTAAGGCTGTTCTTGTGGAATTGGCAAAGGGATATTTGGAAGCCCCTAGAGGGCTATGGTGAAAAAGAAAATATCTTCCGTTCAAAACTGGAAAGAAGCTTTCTGAGAAACTGCTCTGTGTTCTGTTAATTCATCTCACAGTGTTACATCTTTCCCTTCAAGAAGCCTTTCGCTAAGGCTGTTCTTGTGGAATTGGCAAAGGGATATTTGAAAGCCCATAGAGGGCTATCTTGAGAAAGGAAATACCTTCTGTTCAAAACTGGAAAGAAGCTTTCTGAGAAACTGCTCTGTGTTCTGTTAATTCATCTCACGGAGTTACATCTTTCCCTTCAAGAAGCCTTTCGCTAAGGCTGTTCTTGTGGAATTGGCAAAGGGATATTTGGAAGCCCATAGAGGGCTATGGTGAAGATGGAAATATCTTCCGTTCAAAACTGGAAAGAAGCTTTCTGAGAAACTGCTCTATGTTCTGTTAATTCATCTCACAGTGTTACCTCTTTCCCTTCAAGAAGCCTTTCACTAAGGCTTTTCTTGTGGAATTGGCAAAGTGATATTTGGAAGCCCATAGAGGGCTATCGTAAAAAAGGAAATATCTTCCGTTCAAAACTGGAAAGAAGCTTTCTGAGAAACTGCTCTGTGTTCTGTTAATTCACCACACAGAGTTACCTCTTTCCCTTCAAGAAGCCTTTCGCTAAGGCTGTTCTTGTGTAATTGGCAGAGGGATATTTGGATGCCCATAGAGGGCTATGGTGAAAAAGGAAATATCTTCCGTTCAAAACTGGAAAGAAGCTTTCTGAGAAACTGCTCTGTGTTCTGTTAATTCATCTCACAGAGTTACATCTTTCCCTTCAAGAAGCCTTTCGCTAAAGCTGTTCTTGTGGAATTGGCAAAGGGATATTTGGAAGCCCATAGAGGGCTATGGTGAAAAAGGAAATATCCTCCGTTCAAAACTGGAAAGAAGCTTTCTGAGAAACTGCTCTGTGTTCTGTTAATTCATCTCACAGAGTTACATCTTTCGCTTCAAGAAGCCTTTCGGTAAGGCTGTTCTTGTGGAATTTGCAAAGGGATATTTGGAAGCCCATAGAGGGCTATGGTGAAAAAGGAAATATCTTCCGTTCAAAACTGGAAAGAAGCTTTCTGAGAAACAGCTCTGTGTTTTGTTAATTCATCTCACAGAGTTACTTCTTTCCCTTCAAGAAGCCTTTCGCTAAGGCTGTTCTTGTGGAATTGGCAAAGGGATATGTGGAAGCCCATAGAGGGCTATGGTGAAAAAGGAAATATCTTCCGTTCAAAACTGGAAAGAAGCTTTCTGAGAAACTGCTCTGTGTTCTGTTAATTCATCTCACAGAGGTACCTCATTCCCTTCAAAAGCCTTTCGCTAAGGCTGTTCTTGTGGAATTGGCAAAGTGATATTTGGAAGCCCATAGAGGGCTATCGTGAAAAAGGAAATATCTTCCGTTCAAAACAGAAAAGAAGGTTTCTGAGAAACTGTTCTGGGTTTTGTTAATTCACCTCACAGAGTTAGCTCTTTCCCTTCAAGAAGCCTTTCGCTAAGGCTGTTCCTGTGGAATTGGCAAAGGGATATTTGGAAGCCCATAGAGGGCAATGGTGAAGAAGGAAATATCTTCCGTTCAAAACTGGAAAGAAGTTTTCTGAGAAACTGCTTTGTGTTGTGTTAATTCATCTCACAGAGTTACATCATTCCCCTCAAGAAGCGTTTCGCTAAGGCTGTTCTTGTGGAATTGGCAAAGTGATAATTGTCAAAGGGATATTTGGAAGCCCATAGAGGGCTATGGAGAAAAAGGAAATATCTTCCGTTCAAAACTGGAAAGAATCTTTCTGAGAAACTGCTCTGTGTTCTGTTAATTCATCTCACAGAGTTACATCTTTCACTTCAAGAAGCCTTTCGCTAAGGCTGTTCTTGTGGAATTGGCAAAGGGATATGTGGAAGCCCATAGAGGGCTATGGTGAAAAAGGAAATATCTTCCGTTCAAAACTGGAAAGAAGCTTTCTGAGAAACTGCTCTGTGTTCTGTTAATTCATCTCACAGAGTTACATCTTTCCCTTCAAGAAGCCTTTCGCTAAGGCTGTTCTTGTGGAATTGGCAAAGGGATATTTGGAAGCCCATAGAGGGCTATGGTGAAAAAGGAAATATCTTCCCTTCAAAACTGGAAAGAAGCATTCTGAGAAACTGCTATGTGTTTTCTTAATTCATCTCACAGAGTTACATCTTTCCCCTCAAGAAGCGTTTCGCTAAGGCTGTTCTTGTGGAATTGGCAAAGTGATAATTGGCAAAGGGATATTTGGAAGCCCATAGAGGGCTATAGTGAAAAAGGAAATATCTTCCGTTCAAAACCGGAAAGAAGCTTTCTGAGAAAGTGCTCTGTGTTCTGTTAATTCATCTCACAGTGTTACATCTTTCGCTTCAAGAAGCCTTTAGCTATGGCTGTTCTTGTGGAATTGGCAAAGTGATATTTGGAAACCCATAGAGGGCTATGGTGAAAAAGGAAATATCTTTCGTTCAAAACTGGAAAGAAGCTTTCTGAGAAACTACTCTGTGTTCTATTAAATCATCTCAGAGAGTTACATCTTTCCCTTCAAGAAGCCTTTCGCTAAGGCTGTTATTGTGGAATTGGCAAAGGGATATTTGGAAGCCCATAGAGGGCTATGGTGGAAAAGGAAATATCTTCCGTTCAAAACTGGAAAGAAGCTTTCTGAGAAAGTGCACTGTGTTCTGTTAATTCATCTCACAGAGTTACATCTTTCCCTTCATGAAGCCTTTCGCTAAGGCTGTTCTTGTGGAATTGGCAAAGGGATATTTGGAAGACCATAGAGGGCTATGGTGAAAAAGCAAATATTTTCCGTTCAAAACTGGAAAGAACCTATCTGAGAAACTGCTTTATGTTCTGTTAATTCATCTCACAGAGTTACATCTTTCCCTTCAAGAAGCCTTTCGCTAAGGCTGTTCTTGTGGAATTGGCAAAGGGATATTTGGAAGCCCATAGAGGGCTACGGTGAAAAAGGAAATATCTTCGTTCAAAACTGGAAAGAAGCTTTCTGAGAAACTGCTCTGTGTTCTGTTAATTCATCTCACAGAGTTACATCTTTCCCTTCAAGAAGCCTTTCGCTAAGGCTGTTTTTGTGGAATTGGCAAAGGGATATTTGGATGCCCATAGAGGTCTATGGTGAAAAAGGAAATATCTTCCGTTCAAAACTGGAAAGAAGCTTTCTGAGAAACTACTCTGTGTTCTGTTAATTCATCTCACAGAGTTACATCTTTCCCTTCAAGAAGCCTTTCGCTAAGGCTGTTCTTGTGGAATTGGCAAAGGGATATTTGGAAGCCCATAGAGGGCTATGTTGAAGAAGGAAATAGCTTCCGTTCGCAACTGGAAAGAAGCTTTCTGAGAAACTGCTCTGTGTTCTGTTCATTCATCTCACAGAGTTACCTCTTTTCCTTCAAAAAGCCTTTCGCTAAGGCGTTTCTTGTGGAACTGGCAAAGGGATATTTGGAAGCCCATAGAGGGCTATCGTGAAAAAGGGAATACCTTCCGTTCAAAACTGGAAAGAAGCTTTCTGAGAAACTGCTCTGTGTTCTGTTAATTCACCAAACAGAGTTACGTCTTTGCCTTCAAGAAGCCTTTCGCTAAGGCTGTTCTTGTGGAATTGGCAAAGGGATATTTGGAAGCCCATAGAGGGCTATGGTGAAAAAGGAAATATCTTCCATTCAAAACTGGAAAGAAGCTTTCTGAGAAACTGCTATGTGTTTTGTTAATTCATCCCACAGAGTTACGTCTTTCCCCTCAAGAAGCCATTCGCTAAGGCTGTTGTTGTGTAATTGGCAAAGTGATAATTGGCAAAGGGATATTTGGAAACCCATAGGGGGCTATGGTGAAAAAGGAAATATCTTCCGTTCAAAACTGGAAAGAAGCTTTCTGAGTAACTGCTCTGTGTTCTGTTAATTCATCTCACAGAGTAACATCTTTCCCTTCAAGAAGCCTTTCGCTAAGGCCTTTCTTGTGGAATTGGCAAAGGGATATTTGGAAGCCCATAGAGGGCTATGGTGAAAATGGAAATATCTTCCGTTCAAAACTGGAAAGAAGCTTTCTGAGAAACTGCTCTGTGTTCTGTTAATTCATCTCACAGAGTTACATCTTTCCCTTCAAGAAGCCTTTCGCTAAGGTTGTTCTTGTGGAAATGGGAAAGGGATATTGGGAAGCCCATAGAGGGCTACGGTGAAAAAGGAAATATCTTCCGTTCAAAACTGGAAAGAAGCATTCTGAGAAAATGCTCTGTGTTCTGTTAGTTTATCTCACAGAGTTACATCTTTCCCTTCAAGAAGCCTTTCGCTAAGGCTGTTCTTGTGGAATTGGCAAAGGGATATTTGGAAGCCCCTAGAGGGCTATGGTGAAAAAGGAAATATCTTCCGTTCAAAACTGGAAAGAAGCTTTCTGAGAAACTGCTCTGTGTTCTGTTAATTCACCTCACAGAGTTACCTCTTTCCCTTCTAGAAGCCTTTCGCTAAGGCTGTTCTTGTGGAATTGGCAAAGGGATATTTGGAAGCCCATAGATGGCAATGGTGAAGAAGGAAATATCTTCCGTTCAAAATTGGAAAGAAGCTTTCTGAGAAACTGCTATGAGTTTTGTTAATTCATCTCACAGAGTTACATCTTTCCCCTCAAGAAGCGTTTCGCTAAGGCTGTTCTTGTGGAATTGGCAAAATGATAATTGTCAAAGGGATATTTGGAAGCGCATAAAGGGCTATAGTGAAAAAGGAAATATCTTCCGTTCAAAACCGGAAAGAAGCTTTCTGAGAAACTGCTCTGTGTTCTGTTAATTCATCTCACAGAGTTACATCTTTCCCTTCAAGAAACCTTTCGCTAAGGCTGTTCTTGTGGAATTGGCAAAGGGATATTTGGAAGCACATAGAGGGCTATGGTGAAAAATTAAATATCTTCCGTTCAAAACTATAAAGAAGCATTCTGAGAAATACCTCTGTGTTCTGTTAATTCATCTCACAGAGTTACATCGTTCCCTTCAAGAAGTCTTTCGCTAAGGCTGTTCTTGTGGAATTGGCAAAGGGATATTTGGAAGCCCTTAGAGGGCTATGGAGAAAAAGGAAATATCTTCCGTTCAAAACTGGAAAGAAGCTTTCTGAGAAACTGCTCTGTGTTCTGTTAATTCATCTCACAGAGTTACATCTTTCCCTTCAAGAAGCCTTTCGCTAAGGCTGTTCTTGTGGAATTGGCAAAGGGATATTTGGAAGCCCATAGAGGGCTATGGTGAAAAAGGAAATATCTTCCGTTCAAAACTGGAAAGAAGCTTTCTGAAACACTGCTCTGTGTTCTGTTAATTCATCTCACAGAGTTACATCTTTCCCTTCAAGAAGCCTTTCGCTAAGGCTGTTCTTGTGGAATTGGCAAAGGGATATTAAGAAGCCCATAGAGGGCTATGGTGAAAAAGGAAATATCTTCTGTTAAAAACTGCAAAGAAGCTTTCTGAGAAACTGCTCTCTGTTCTGTTAATTCACCTCACAGAGTTGCATTTTTCCTTCAAGAAGCCTTTCGCTAAGGCTGTTCTTGTGGAATAGGCAAAGGGATATTTGGAAGCCCATATAGGGCAATGGTGGAAAAGGAAATATCTTCCGTTCAAAACTGGAAAGAAGCTTTCTGAGAAACTGCTCTGTGTTCTGTTAATTCATCTCACAGAGTTACATTTTTCCCTTCAAGAAGCCTTTCGCTAAGGCTGTTCTTGTGGAATTGGAAAAGGGATATTTGGAAGCCCATAGAGGGCTGTGGTGAAAAAGGAAATATCTTCCGTTCAAAACTGGAAAGAAGCTTTCTGAGAAACTGCTCTGTGTTCTCTTACTTCATCTCACAGAGTTACATCTTCCCCTTCAAGAAACCTTTCGCTAAGGCTGTTCTTGTGGAATTGGCAAAGGGATATATGGAAACCCATAGTGGGCTACGGTCAAAAAGGAAATACCTTCCGTTCAAAACTGGAAAGAAACTTTCTGAGAAACTTCTCTGTGTTCTGTTAATTCATCTCACAGAGTTACATCTTTCCCTTCAAGAAGCCTTTCGCTAAGGCTGTTCTTGTGGAATTGGCAAAGGGATATTTGGAAGCCCATAGACGGCTATGTTGAAGAAGGAAATAGCTTCCGTTCACAACTGGAAAGAAGCTTTCTGAGAAACTGCTCTGTGTTCTGTTAATTCATCTCACAGAGTTACCTCTTTTCCTTCAAAAAGCCTTTCGCTAAGGCGTTTCTTGTGGAATTGGCAAAGGGATATTTGGAAGCCCATAGAGGGCTATCGTGAAAAAGGAAATACCTTCCGTTCAAAACTGGAAAGAAGCTTTCTGAGAAACTGCTCTGTGTTCTGTTAATTCACCAAACAGAGTTACGTCTTTCCCTTAAAGAAGCCTTTCGCTAAGGCTGTTCTTGTGGAATTGGCAAAGGGATATTTGGAAGCCCATAGTGGGCTATGGTGAAAAAGGAAATATCTTCCGTTCAAAACTGGAAAGAAGCTTTCTGAGAAACTGCTATGTGTTCTGTTAATTCATCCCACAGAGTTACGTCTTTCCCCTCAAGAAGCCTTTCGCTAAGGCTGTTGTTGTGTAATTGGCAAAGTGATAATTGGCAAAGGGATATTTGGAAACCCATAGGGGGCTATGGTGAAAAAGGAAATATCTTCCGTTCAAAACTGGAAAGAAGCTTTCTTAGAAACTGCTCTGTGTTCTGTTAATTCATCTCACAGAGTAACATCTTTCCCTTCAAGAATCCTTTCGCTAAGGCCTTTCTTGTGGAATTGGCAAAGGGATATTTGGAAGCCCATAGAGGGCTATGGTGAAAATGGAAATATCTTCCGTTCAAAACTGGAAAGAAGCTTTCTGAGAAACTGCTCTGTGTTCTGTTAATTCGTCTCACAGAGTTACATCTTTCCCTTCTAGAAGCCTTTCGCTAAGGTTGTTCTTGTGGAAATGGGAAAGGGATATTTGGAAGCCCATAGAGGGCTACGGTGAAAAAGGAAATATCTTCCGTTCAAAAGTGGAAAGAAGCATTCTGAGAAAATGCTCTGTGTTCTGTTAGTTCATCTCACAGAGTTACATCTTTCCCTTCAAGAATCCTTTCGCTAAGGCTTTTCTTGTGGAATTGGCAAAGGGATATTTGGAAGCCCCTAGAGAGCTATGTTGAAAAAGGAAATATCTTCCGTTCAAAACTGGAAAGAAGCTTTCTGAGAAACTGCTCTGTGTTCTGTTAATTCACCTCACAGAGTTACCTCTTTCCCTTCAAGAAGCCTTTCGCTAAGGCTGTTCTTGTGGAATTGGCAAAGGGATATTTGGAAGCCCATAGAGGGCAATGGTGAAGAAGGAAATATCTTCCGTTCAAAATTGGAAAGAAGCTTTCTGAGAAACTGCTATGTGTTTTGTTAATTCATCTCACAGAGTTACATCTTTCCCCTCAAGAAGCGTTTCGCTAAGGCTGTTCTTGTGGAATTGGCAAAGTGATAACTGTCAAAGGGATATTTGGAAGCCCATAGAGGGCTATAGTGAAAAAGGAAATATCTTCCGTTCAAAACCGGAAAGAAGCTTTCTGAGAAACTGCTCTGTGTTCTGTTAATTCATCTCACAGAGTTACATCTTTCCCTTCAAGAAACCTTTCGTTAAGGCTGTTCTTGTGGAATTGGCAAAGGGATATTGGGAAGCCCATAGAGGGCTATGGTGAAAAATTAAATATCTTCCGTTCAAAACTGGAAAGAAGCATTCTGAGAAATAGCTCTGTGTTCTGTTAATTCATCTCACAGAGTTACATCGTTCCCTTCAAGAAGCCTTTCGCTAAGGCTGTTCTTGTGGAATTGGCAAAGTGATATTTGGAAGCCCATAGAGGGCTATGGAGAAAAAGGAAATATCTTCCGTTCAAAACTGGAAAGAAGCTTTCTGAGAAACTGCTCTGTGTTCTGTTAATTCATCTCACAGAGTTACATCTTTCCCTTCAAGAAGCCTTTCGCTAAGGCTGTTCTTGTGGAATTGGCAAAGGGATTTTTGGAAGCCCATAGAGGGCTACGGTGAAGAAGGAAATATCTTCCGTTCAAAACTGGAAAGAAGCTTTCTGAGAAACTGCTATGTGTTTTGTTAATTCATCCCACAGAGTTACATCTTTCCCCTGAAGAAGACTTTCGCTAAGGCTGTTCTTGTGGAATTGGCAAAGTGATAATTGGCAAAGGGATATTTGGAAGCCCATAGATGGCTATGGTGAAAAAGGAAATATCTTCCATTCAAAACTGAAAAGAAGCTTTCTGAGAAACTGCTCTGTGTTCTGTTAATTCATCTCACAGAGTTACATCTTTCCCTTCAAGAAGCCTTTCGTTAAGGCTGTTCTTGTGGAAATGGGAAAGGGATATTTGGAAGCCCATAGAGGGCTACGGTGAAAAAGGAAATATCTTCCGTTCAAAACTGGAAAGAAGCTTTCTGAGAAACTGCTCTGTGTTCTGTTAATTCATCTCACAGAGTTACATCTTTCCCTTCCAGAAGCCTTTCGCTAAGGCTGTTCTTGTGGAATTGGCAAAGGGATATTTGGAAGCCCATAGGGGGCCATTGTGAAAAACGAAGTATCTTCCGTTCAAAATTGGAAGGAAGCTTTCTGAGAAACTGCTCTGTGTTCTGTTAATTCATCTCACAGAGTTACATCTTTCCCTTCAAGAAGCCTTTCACTAAGACTGTTCTTGTGAAATTGGCAAAGGGATATTTGGAAGCCCATAGAGGGGTATGGTGAAAAAGGAAATATCTTCCGTTCAAAACTGGAAAGAAGCTTTCTGAGAAACTGCTCTGTGTTCTGTTAATTCATTTCACAGAGTTACCTCTTTCCCTTCTAAAAGCCTTTCGCTAAGGCTTTTCTTGTGGAATTGGCATAGGAATATTTGGAAGCCCATAGAGGGCTATCGTGAAAAAGGAAATATCTTCCGTTCAAAACTGGAAAGAAGCTTTCTGAGAAACTGCTCTGTGTTCTGTTAATTCAACACAGAGTTACCTCTTTCCCTTCAAGAAGCCTTCCGCTAAGGCTGTTCTTGTGTAATTGGCAAAGTGATATTTGGAAGCCCATAGAGGGCTATGGTGAAAAAGGAAATATCTTCCGTTCAAAACTGGAAAGAAGCTTTCTGAGAAACTACTCTGTGTTCTGTTAATTCAACACACAGAGTTACCTCTTTCCCTTCAAGAAGCCTTCCGCTAAGGCTGTTCTTGTGGAATTGGCAAAGGGATACTTGGAAGCCCATAGAGGGCTATGGTGAAAAAGGAAATATCTTCCGTTCAAAACTGGAAACAAGCTTTCTGAGAAACTGCTCTGTGTTCTGTTAATTCATCTCACAGAGTTACATCTCTCCCTTCAAGAAGCCTTTCGCTAAGGCTGTTCTTGTGGAATTGGCAAAGGGATATTTGGAAGCCCATAGAGGGCTATGGTGAAAAAGCAAATACCTTCCGTTCAAAACTGGAAAGAAGCTTTCTGAGAAACTGCTCTGTGTTCTGTTAATTCTTCTCACAGAGTTGCATCTTTCCCTTCAAGAAGCCTTTCGCTAAGGCTGTTCTTGTGGAATTGGCAAAGGGATATTTGAAAGCCCATAGAGGGCTATGGAGAAGAAGGAAATATCTTCCGTTCAAAACTGGAAGGAAGCTTTCTGAGAAACTGCTCTGTGTTCTGTTAATTCATCTCACAGAGTTACATCTTTCCCTTCAAGAAGCCTTTCGCTAAGGCTGTTCTTGTGGAATTGGCAAAGATATATTTGAAAGCCCATAGAGGGCTATAGTGAAAAAGGAAATATCTTCCATTCAAAACCGGAAAGAAGCTTTCTGAGAAACTGCTCTGGGTTCTGTTAATTCATCTCACAGAGTTACATCTTTCCCTTCAAGAAGCCTTTCGCTAAGGCTGTTCTTGTGGAATTGGCAAAGTGATATTTGGAAGCCCATAGAGGACTATGGTGAAAAAGGAAATATCTTCCATTCAAAACTGGAAAGAAACTTTCTGAAAAACTGCTCTGTGTTCTGTTAATTCAACACACAGAGTTACCTCTTTCCCTTCAAGAAGCCTTTCGCTAAGGCTGTTCTTGTGGAATTGGCAAAGGGATATTTGGAAGCCCATAGAGGGCTATGGTGAAAAAGGAAATGTCTTCCGTTCAATACTGGAAAGAAGCTTTCTGAGAAACTACTCTGTGTTCTGTTAATTCATCTCACAGAGTTACATCTTTCCCTTCAAGAAGCCTTTCGCTAAGGCTGTTCTTGTGGAATTGGCAAAGGGATACTTGGAAGCCCATAGAGGGCTATGGTGAAAAAGGAAATATCTGCCGTTCAAAACTGGAAAGAAGCTTTCTGAGAAACTGCTCTGTGTTCTGTTAATTCATCTCACAGAGTTACATCTTTCCCTTCAAGAAGCCGTTCGCTAAGGCTGTTCTTGTGGAATTGGCAAACGGATATTTGGAAGCCCATAGAGGGCTAAGGTGAAAAAGCAAATACCTTCCGTTCAAAACTGGAAAGAAGCTTTCTGAGAAACTATTCTGTGTTCTGTGAATTCATCTCACAGAGTTGCATCTTTCCCTTCAAGAAGCCTTTCGCTAAGGCTGTTCTTGTGGAATTACCAAAGGGATATTTGGAAGCCCATAGAGGGCTATGGTGAAAAAGGAAATATCTTCCGTTCAAAACTGGAAGGAAACTTTCTGAGAAACTGCTCTGTGTTCTGTTAATTCATCTCACAGAGTCATATCTTTCCCTTCAAGAAGCCTTTCGCTAAGGCTGTTCTTGTGGATTTGGCAAAGATATATTTGAAAGCCCATAGAGGGCTATAGTGAAAAGGAAATATCTTCCATTCAAACCCGGAAAGAAGCTTTCTGAGAAACTGCTTTGGGTTCTGTTAATTCATCTCACAGAGTTACATCTTTTCCTTCAAGAAGCCTTTCGCTAAGGCTGTTCTTGTGGAATTGGCAAAGTGATAATTGGAAGCCCATAGAGGACTATGGTGAAAAAGGAAATATCTTCCGTCCAAACTGGAAAGATACTTTCTGAGAAACTGCTCTGTGTTCTGTTAATTCATCTCACAGAGTTACATCTTTCCCTTCAAGAAGCCTTTCGCTAAGGCTGTTCTTGTGGAATTGGCAAAGGGATATTTGGAAGCCCATAGAGGGCTATGGTGAAAAAGGAAATATCTTCCGTTCAAAACTGGAAAGAAGCTTTCTGAGAAACTGCTCTGTGTTCTGTTAATTCATCTCACAGAGTTACATCTTTCCCTTCAAGAAGCCTTTCGCTAAGGCTGTTCTTGTGGAATTGGCAAAGGGATATTTGGAAGCTCATAGAGGGCTATGGTGAAGAAGGAAATATCTTCCGTTCAAAACTGGAAAGAAGCTTTCTGAGAAACTGCTCTGTGTTCTGTTAATTCATCTCACAGAGTTACCTCTTTCCCTTCAAAAAGCCTTTCGCTAAGGCTTTTCTGGTGGAATTGGCAAAGGGATATTTGGAAGCCCATAGAGGGCTGTCGTGAAAAAGGAAATATCTTCCGCTCAAAACTGGAAAGAAGCTTTCTGAGAAACTGCTCTGTGTTCTGTTAATTCACCACACAGAGTTACATGTTTCCCTTCAAGAAGCCTTTCGCAAAAGCTGTTCTTGTGGAATTGGCATAGTGATATTTGGAAACCGTTAGAGGGCTACGGTGAAAAAGGAAATATCTTCCGTTCAAAACTGGAAAGAAGCTTTCTGAGAAACTACTCTGTGTTCTGTTAATTCATCTCACAGAGTTACAGCTTTCCCTTCAAGAAGCCTCTCGCTAAGGCTGTTCTTGTGGAATTGGCAAAGGGATATTTGGAAGCCCATAGAGGGCTATGGTGAAAAAGGAAATATCTTCCGTTCAAAACTGGAAAGAAGCTTTCTGAGAAACTGCTCTGTGTTCTGTTAATTCATCTCACAGAGTTACATCTTTCCCTTCAAGAAGCCTTTCGCTAAGGCTGTTCTTGTGGAATTGGCAAAGGGATATTTGGAAGCCCATAGAGGGCTATGGTGAAAAAGGAAATACCTTCCGTTCAAAACTGGAAAGAAGCTTTCTGAGAAACTGCTCTGTGTTCTGTTAATTCATCTCACAGAGTTACATCTTTCCCTTCAAGAAGCCTTTCGCTAAGGCTGTTCTTGTGGAATTGTCAAAGTGATATTTGGAAGCCCATAGAGGGCATTGGTGAAGAAGGAAATATCTTCCGTTCAAAACTGGAAAGAAGCTTTCTGAGAAACTGTTATGTGTTTTGTTAATTCATCTCACAGAGTTACATCTTTCCCCTCAAGAAGCGTTTCGCTAAGGCTGTTGTTGTGGAATTGGCAAAGTGATAATTGGCAAAGGGATATTTGGAAGCCCATAGAGGGCTATAGTGAAAAAGGAAATATCTTCCGTTCAAAACCGGAAAGAAGCTTTCTGAGAAACTGCTCTGTGTTCTGTTAATTCATTTCACAGAGTTACATCTTTCCCTTCAAGAAGCCTTTCGCTAAGGCTGTTCTTGTGGAATTGGCAAAGGGATATTTGGAAGCCCATAGAGGGCTATTGTGAAAAAGGAAATAACTTCCGTTCAAAACTGGAAAGAAGCTTTCTGAGAAACTGCTCTGTGTTCTGTGAATTCATCTCACAGAGTTACATCTTTCCCTTCAAGAAGCCTTTCGCTAAGGCTGTTCTTGTGGAATTGGCAAAGGGATATTTGGAAGCCGATAGAGGGCTATGGTGAAAAAGGAAATATCTTCCGTTCAAAACCGGAAAGAAGCTTTCTGAGATACTGCTCTGTGTTCTGTTAATTCATCTCACAGAGTTACATCATTCCCTTCAAGAAGCCTTTCGATAAGGCTGTTCTTGTGGAATTGGCAAAGATATATTTGAAAGCCCATAGAGGGCTATGGTCAAAAAGGAAATAGCTTCCGTTCAAAACTGGAAAGAAGCTTTCTGAGAAACTGCTCTGTGTTCTGTTAATTCATCTCACAGAGTTACATCTTTCCCTTCAAGAAGCCTTTCGCTAAGGCTGTTCTTGTGGAATTGGCAAAGTGATATTTGGAAACCCATAGAGGGCTACGGTGAAAAACGAAATACCTTCCGTTCAAAACCGGAAAGAAGCTTTCTGAGAAACTGCTCTGTGTTCTGTTAATTCATCTCACAGAGTTACATCTTTCCCTTCAAGAAGCCTTTCGCTAAGGCTGTTCTTGTGGAATTGGCAAAGGGATATTTGGAAGCCCATAGAGGGCTATGGTGAAAAGAAATAACTTCCGTTCAAAACTGGAAAGAAGCAGTCGGAGAAACTGCTCTGTGTTCTGTTAATTCATCTCACAGAGTTACGTCTTTCCCTTCAAGAAGCCTTTCGCTAAGGCTGTTCTTGTGGAATTGGCAAAGGGATATTTGGAAGCCCAACAGGGCTATGGTGAAGAAGGAAATATCTTCCGTTCAAAACTGGAAAGAAGCCTTCTGAGAAACTGCTATGTGTTTTCTTAATTCATCTCACAGAGTTACATCTTTCCCCTCAAGAAGCGTTTCGATAAGGCTGTTCTTGTGGAATTCGCGAAGTGATAATTGGCAAAGGGATATTTGGAAGCCCATAGAGGGCTATAGTGAAAAATGAAATATCTTCCCTTCAAAACCGGAAAGAAGCTTTCTGAGAATCTGCTCTGTGTTCTGTTAATTCATCTCACAGAGTTACACCTTTCCCTTCAAGAAGCCTTTTGCTAAGGCTGTTCTTGTGGACTTTGCAAAGTGATATTTGGAAGCCCATAGAGGGCTATGGTGAAAAAGGAAATATCTTCCGTTCAAAACTGGAAGGAAGCTTTCTGAGAAACTGCTCTGTGTTCTGTTAATTCATCTCACAGAGTTACATCTTTCCCTTCATGAAGCCTTTCGCTAAGGCTGTTCTTGTGGAATTGGCAAAGGGATATTTGGAAGCCCATAGGGGACTATTGTGAAAAACGAAATATCGTCCGTTCAAAACTGGAAAGAAGCTTTCTGAGAAAGTGCTCTGTGTTCTGTTAATTCATCTCACAGAGTTACATCTTTCCCTTCAAGAAGCCTTTCGCTAAGGCTGTTCTTGTGGAATTGGCAAAGGGATATTTGGAAGCCGATAGAGGGCTATGGTGAAAAAGGAAATATCTTCCGTTCAAAACTGGAAAGAAGGTTTCTGAGAAACTGCTCTGTGTTCTGTTAATTCATCTCACAGAGTTACATCTTTCCTTTCAAGAAGCCTTTCGCTAAGGCTGTACTTGTGGAATTGGCAAAGTGATATTTGGAAACCCATAGAGGGCTACGGTGAAAAAGGAAATATCTTTCGTTCAAAACTGGAAAGAAGCTTTCTGAGAAACTACTCTGTGTTCTATTAAATCATCTCACAGAGTTACATCTTTCCCTTCAAGGAGCCTTTCGCTAAGGCTGTTCTTGTGGAATTGGCAAAGGGATATTTGGAAGCCCATAGAGGGCTATGTTGAAAAAGGAAATATCTTCCGTTCAAAACCGGAAAGAAGCTTTCTGAGAAACTGCTCTGTGTTCTGTTAATTCGTCTCACAGAGTTACATCTTTCCCTTCAAGAAGCCTTTCGCTAAGGCTGTTCTTGTGGAATTGGCAAAGGGATATTAGGAAGCCCATAGAGGGATATGGTGAAAAAGGAAATATCTTCTGTTAAAAACTGGAAAGAATCTTTCAGAGAAACTGCTCTGTGTTCTGTTAATTCACTTCACAGAGTTGCATTTTTCCTTCAAGAAGCCTTTCGCTAAGGCTGTTCTTGTGGAATTGGCAAAGGGATATTTGGAAGCTCATAGAGGGCTATGGTGAAGAAGGAAATATCTTCCGTTCAAAACTGGAAGGAAGCTTTCTGAGAAACTGCTCTGTGTTCTGTTAATTCATCTCACAGAGTTACCTCTTTCCCTTCAAACAGCCTTTCGCTAAGGCTGTTCTTGTGGAATTGGCAAAGGGATATTAGGAAGCCCATAGAGGGCTATGGTGAAAAAGGAAATATCTTCTGTTAAAAACTGGAAAGAATCTTTCTGAGAAACTGCTCTGTGTTCTGTTAATTCACCACACAGAGTTACATCTTTCCCTTCAATAAGCCTTTCGCAAAAGCTGTTCTTGTGGAATTGGCATAGTGATATTTGGATACCCTTAGAGGGCTACGGTGAAAAAGGAAATACCTTCCGTTCAAAACTGGAAAGAAGCTTTCTGAGAAACTATTCTGTGTTCTGTTAATTCATCTCACAGAGTTACAGCTTTCCCTTCAAGAAGCCTCTCGCTAAGGCTGTTCTTGTGGAATTGGCAAAGGGATATTTGGAAGCCCATAGAGGGCTATGGTGAATAAGGAAATATCTTCCGTTCAAAACTGGAAAGAAGCTTTCTGAGAAACTGCTCTGTGTTCTGTTAATTCATCTCACAGAGTTACATCTTTCCCTTCAAGAAGCCTTTCGCTAAGGCTGTTCTTGTGGAATTGGCAAAGGGATATTTGGAAGCCCATAGAGGGCTATGGTGAAAAAGGAAATACCTTCCGTTCAAAACTGGAAAGAAGCTTTCTGAGAAACTGCTCTGTGTTCTGTTAATTCATCTCACAGAGTTACATCTTTCCCTTCAAGAAGCCTTTCGCTAAGGCTGTTCTTGTGGAATTGTCAAAGTGATATTTTGAAGCCCATAGAGTGCATTGGTGAAGAAAGAAATATCTTCCGTTCAAAACTGGAAAGGTTTCTGAGAAACTGTTATGTGTTTTCTTAATTCATCTCACAGAGTTACCTCTTTCCCCTCAAGAAGCGTTTCGCTAAGGCTGTTGTTGTGGAATTGGCAAAGTGATAATTGGCAAAGGGATATTTGGAAGCCCATAGAGGGCTATAGTGAAAAAGGAAATATCTTCCGTTCAAAACCGGAAAGAAGCTTTCTGAGAATCTGCTCTGTGTTCTGTTAATTCATCTCACAGAGTTACATCTTTCCCTTCAAGAAGCCTTTTGCTAAGGCTGTTCTTGTGGAATTTGCAAAGTGATATTTGGAAGCCCATAGAGGGCTATGGTGAAAAAGGAAATATCTTCCGTTCAAAACTGGAAGGAAGCTTTCTGAGAAACTGCTCTGTGTTCTGTTAATTCATCTCACAGAGTTACATCTTTCCCTTCATGAAGCCTTTCTCTAAGGCTGTTCTTGTGGAATCGGCAAAGGGATATTTGGAAGCCCATAGGGGACTATTGTGAAAAACGAAATATCGTCCGTTCAAAACTGGAAAGAAGCTTTCTGAGAAAGTGCTCTGTGTTCTGGTAATTCATCTCACAGAGTTACATCTTTCCCTTCAAGAAGCCTTTCGCTAAGGCTGTTCTTGTGGAATTGGCAAAGGGATATTTGGAAGCCCATAGAGGGCTATGGTGAAAAAGGAAATATCTTCCGTTCAAAACTGGAAAGAAGCTTTCTGAGAAACTGCTCTGTGTTCTGTTAATTCATCTCACAGAGTTACATGTTTCCTTTCAAGAAGACTTTCGCTAAGGCTGTTCTTGTGGAATTGGCAAAGTGATATTTGGAAACCCATAGAGGGCTACTGTGAAAAAGGAAATATCTTCCGTTCAAAACTGGAAAGAAGCTTTCTGAGAAACTGCTCTGTGTTCTATTAAA
Organism: Chlorocebus sabaeus; assembly: GCF_047675955.1. NCBI lineage: Eukaryota > Metazoa > Chordata > Mammalia > Primates > Cercopithecidae > Chlorocebus > Chlorocebus sabaeus. The sequence goes on from NC_132920.1 coordinate 55,316,121, forward strand.
TCATCTCACTGAGTTACATCTTTCCCTTCAAGAAACCTTTCGCTAAGGCTGTTCTTGTGGAATTGGCAAAGGGATATTTGGAAGCCGATAGAGGGCTATGGTGAAAATGGAAATATCTACCGTTCAAAACCGGAAAGAAGCTCCGTTCAAAACTGGAAAGAAGCTTTCTGAGAAACTGCTCTGTGTTCTGTTAATTCACCTCACAGAGTTACATCTTTCCCTTCAAGAAGCCTTTCGCTAATGCTGTTCTTGTGGAATTGGCAAAGGGATATTTGGAAGCCCTTATAGGGCAATGGTGGAAAAGGAAATATCTTCCGTTAAAAACTGGAAAGAAGCTTTCTGAGAAACTGCTCTGTGTTCTGTTAATTCATCTCACAGAGTTACATCTTTCCCTTCAAGAAGCTTTTCGCTAAGGCTCTTCTTGTGGAATTGGCAAAGTGATATTTGCAAAGGGATATTTGGAAGCCCATAGAGGGCTATAGTGAAAAAGGAAATATCTTCCGTTCAAAGCCGGAAAGAAGCTTTCTGAGAAACTGCTCTGTGTTCTGTTAATTCATCTTACAGAGTTACATCTTTCCCTTCAAGAAGCCTTTCGATAAGGCTGTTCTTGTGGAATTGGCAAAGGGATATTTGGAAGCCCATAGAGGGCTATGGTGAAAAATTAAATATCTTCCGTTCAAAACTGGAAAGAAGCTTTCTGAGAAACTGCTCTGTGTTCTGTTAATTCAACACACAGAGTTACCTCTTTCCCTTCAAGAAGCCTTTCGCTAAGGCTGTTCTTGTGGAATTGGCAAAGGGATATTTGGAAGCCCATAGAGGGCTATGGTGAAAAAGGAAATATCTTCCGTTCAAAACTGGAAAGAAGCTTTCTGAGAAACTGCTCTGTGTTCTGTTAATTCATCTCACATAGTTACATCTTTCCCTTCAAGAAGGCTTTCGCTAAGGCTGTTCTTGTGGAATTGGCAAAGGGATATTTGGAAGCCCATAGATTGCTATGGTGAAAAAGGAATTATCTTCCGTTCAAAACTGGAAAGAAGCTTTCTGAGAAACAGCTCTGTGTTCTGTTAATTCATCTCACATAGTTATATCTTTCCCTTCAAGAAGCCTTTCGTTAAGGCTGTTCTTGTGGAATTGTCAAAGTGATATTTGGAAGCCCATAGAGGGCATTGGTGAAGAAGGAAATATCTTCCGTTCAAAACTGGAAAGAAGCTTTCTGAGAAACTGTTATGTGTTTTCTTAATTCATCTCACAGAGTTACATCTTTCCCCTCAAGAAGCGTTTCGCTAAGGCTGTTGTTGTGGAATTGGCAAAGTGATAATTGGCAAAGGGATATTTGGAAGCCCATAGAGGGCTATAGTGAAAAAGGAAATATCTTCCGTTCAAAACCGGAAAGAAGCTTTCTGAGAAACTGCTCTGTGTTCTGTTAATTCATTTCACAGAGTTACATCTTTCCCTTCAAGAAGCCTTTCGCTAAGGCTGTTCTTGTGGAATTGGCAAAGGGATATTTGAAAGCCCATAGAGGGCTATGGTGAAAAAGGAAATAACTTCCGTTCAAAACTGGAAAGAAGCTTTCTGAGAAACTGCTCTGTGTTCTGTGAATTCATCTCACAGAGTTACATCTTTCCCTTCAAGAAGCCTTTCGCTAAGGCTGTTCTTGTGGAATTGGCAAAGGGATATTTGGAAGCCGATAGAGGGCTATGGTGAAAAAGGAAATATCTTCCGTTCAAAACCGGAAAGAAGCTTTCTGAGATACTGCTCTGTGTTCTGTTAATTCATCTCACAGAGTTACATCATTCCCTTCAAGAAGCCTTTCGATAAGGCTGTTCTTGTGGAATTGGCAAAGATATATTTGAAAGCCCATAGAGGGCTATGGTGAAAAAGGAAATAGCTTCCGTTCAAAACTGGAAAGAAGCTTTCTGAGAAACTGCTCTGTGTTCTGTTAATTCATCTCACAGAGTTACATCTTTCCCTTCAAGAAGCCTTTCGCTAAGGCTGTTCTTGTGGAATTGGCAAAGTGATATTTGGAAACCCATAGAGGGCTACGGTGAAAAACGAAATACCTTCCGTTCAAAACCGGAAAGAAGCTTTCTGAGAAACTGCTCTGTGTTCTGTTAATTCATCTCACAGAGTTACATCTTTCCCTTCAAGAAGCCTTTCGCTAAGGCTGTTCTTGTGGAATTGGCAAAGGGATATTTGGAAGCCCATAGAGGGCTATGGTGAAAAGAAATAACTTCCGTTCAAAACTGGAAAGAAGCAGTCGGAGAAACTGCTCTGTGTTCTGTTAATTCATCTCACAGAGTTACGTCTTTCCCTTCAAGAAGCCTTTGGCTAAGGCTGTTCTTGTGGAATTGGCAAAGGGATATTTGGAAGCCCAAGAGGGCTATGGTGAAGAAGGAAATATCTTCCGTTCAAAACTGGAAAGAAGCCTTCTGAGAAACTGCTATGTGTTTTCTTAATTCATCTCACAGAGTTACATCTTTCCCCTCAAGAAGCGTTTCGATAAGGCTGTTCTTGTGGAATTCGCGAAGTGATAATTGGCAAAGGGATATTTGGAAGCCCATAGAGGGCTATAGTGAAAAATGAAATATCTTCCCTTCAAAACCGGAAAGAAGCTTTCTGAGAAACTGCTCTGTGTTCTGTTAATTCATCTCACAGAGTTACACCTTTCCCTTCAAGAAGCCTTTTGCTAAGGCTGTTCTTGTGGAATTGGCAAAGGGATATTTGGAAGCCCATAGATTGCTATGGTGAAAAAGGAATTATCTTCCGTTCAAAACTGGAAAGAAGCTTTCTGAGAAACAGCTCTGTGTTCTGTTAATTCATCTCACATAGTTACATCTTTCCCTTCAAGAAGCCTTTCGTTAAGGCTGTTCTTGTGGAATTGTCAAAGTGATATTTGGAAGCCCATAGAGGGCATTGGTGAAGAAGGAAATATCTTCCGTTCAAAACTGGAAAGAAGCTTTCTGAGAAACTGTTATGTGTTTTCTTAATTCATCTCACAGAGTTACATCTTTCCCCTCAAGAAGCGTTTCGCTAAGGCTGTTGTTGTGGAATTGGCAAAGTGATAATTGGCAAAGGGATATTTGGAAGCCCATAGAGGGCTATAGTGAAAAAGGAAATATCTTCCGTTCAAAACCGGAAAGAAGCTTTCTGAGAAACTGCTCTGTGTTCTGTTAATTCATTTCACAGAGTTACATCTTTCCCTTCAAGAAGCCTTTCGCTAAGGCTGTTCTTGTGGAATTGGCAAAGGGATATTTGAAAGCCCATAGAGGGCTATGGTGAAAAAGGAAATAACTTCCGTTCAAAACTGGAAAGAAGCTTTCTGAGAAACTGCTCTGTGTTCTGTGAATTCATCTCACAGAGTTACATCTTTCCCTTCAAGAAGCCTTTCGCTAAGGCTGTTCTTGTGGAATTGGCAAAGGGATATTTGGAAGCCGATAGAGGGCTATGGTGAAAAAGGAAATATCTTCCGTTCAAAACCGGAAAGAAGCTTTCTGAGATACTGCTCTGTGTTCTGTTAATTCATCTCACAGAGTTACATCATTCCCTTCAAGAAGCCTTTCGATAAGGCTGTTCTTTTGGAATTGGCAAAGATATATTTGAAAGCCCATAGAGGGCTATGGTGAAAAAGGAAATAGCTTCCGTTCAAAACTGGAAAGAAGCTTTCTGAGAAACTGCTCTGTGTTCTGTTAATTCATCTCACAGAGTTACATCTTTCCCTTCAAGAAGCCTTTCGCTAAGGCTGTTCTTGTGGAATTGGCAAAGTGATATTTGGAAACCCATAGAGGGCTACGGTGAAAAACGAAATACCTTCCGTTCAAAACCGGAAAGAAGCTTTCTGAGAAACTGCTCTGTGTTCTGTTAATTCATCTCACAGAGTTACATCTTTCCCTTCAAGAAGCCTTTCGCTAAGGCTGTTCTTGTGGAATTGGCAAAGGGATATTTGGAAGCCCATAGAGGGCTATGGTGAAAAGAAATAACTTCCGTTCAAAACTGGAAAGAAGCAGTCGGAGAAACTGCTCTGTGTTCTGTTAATTCATCTCACAGAGTTACGTCTTTCCCTTCAAGAAGCCTTTCGCTAAGGCTGTTCTTGTGGAATTGGCAAAGGGATATTTGGAAGCCCAAGAGGGCTATGGTGAAGAAGGAAATATCTTCCGTTCAAAACTGGAAAGAAGCCTTCTGAGAAACTGCTATGTGTTTTCTTAATTCATCTCACAGAGTTACATCTTTCCCCTCAAGAAGCGTTTCGATAAGGCTGTTCTTGTGGAATTCGCGAAGTGATAATTGGCAAAGGGATATTTGGAAGCCCATAGAGGGCTATAGTGAAAAATGAAATATCTTCCCTTCAAAACCGGAAAGAAGCTTTCTGAGAAACTGCTCTGTGTTCTGTTAATTCATCTCACAGAGTTACACCTTTCCCTTCAAGAAGCCTTTTGCTAAGGCTGTTCTTGTGGAATTTGCAAAGTGATATTTGGAAGCCCATAGAGGGCTATGGTGAAAAAGGAAATATCTTCCGTTCAAAACTGGAAGGAAGCTTTCTGAGAAACTGCTCTGTGTTCTGTTAATTCATCTCACAGAGTTACATCTTTCCCTTCATGAAGCCTTTCGCTAAGGCTGTTCTTGTGGAATTGGCAAAGGGATATTTGGAAGCCCATAGGGGACTATTGTGAAAAACGAAATATCGTCCGTTCAAAACTGGAAAGAAGCTTTCTGAGAAAGTGCTCTGTGTTCTGTTAATTCATCTCACAGAGTTACATCTTTCCCTTCAAGAAGCCTTTCGCTAAGGCTGTTCTTGTTTTATTGGCAAAGGGATATTTGGAAGCCGATAGAGGGCTATGGTGAAAAAGGAAATATCTTCCGTTCAAAACTGGAAAGAAGGTTTCTGAGAAACTGCTCTGTGTTCTGTTAATTCATCTCACAGAGTTACATCTTTCCTTTCAAGAAGCCTTTCGCTAAGGCTGTACTTGTGGAATTGGCAAAGTGATATTTGGAAACCCATAGAGGGCTACGGTGAAAAAGGAAATATCTTTCGTTCAAAACTGGAAAGAAGCTTTCTGAGAAACTACTCTGTGTTCTATTAAATCATCTCACAGAGTTACATCTTTCCCTTCAAGGAGCCTTTCGCTAAGGCTGTTCTTGTGGAATTGGCAAAGGGATATTTGGAAGCCCATAGAGGGCTATGTTGAAAAAGGAAATATCTTCCGTTCAAAACCGGAAAGAAGCTTTCTGAGAAACTGCTCTGTGTTCTGTTAATTCGTCTCACAGAGTTACATCTTTCCCTTCAAGAAGCCTTTCGCTAAGGCTGTTCTTGTGGAATTGGCAAAGGGATATTAGGAAGCCCATAGAGGGCTATGGTGAAAAAGGAAATATCTTCTGTTAAAAACTGGAAAGAATATTTCTGAGAAACTGCTCTGTGTTCTGTTAATTCACTTCACAGAGTTGCATTTTTCCTTCAAGAAGCCTTTCGCTAAGGCTGTTCTTGTGGAATTGGCAAAGGGATATTTGGAAGCTCATAGAGGGCTATGGTGAAGAAGGAAATATCTTCCGTTCAAAACTGGAAGGAAGCTTTCTGAGAAACTGCTCTGTGTTCTGTTAATTCATCTCACAGAGTTACCTCTTTCCCTTCAAACAGCCTTTCGCTAAGGCTGTTCTTGTGGAATTGGCAAAGGGATATTAGGAAGCCCATAGAGGGCTATGGTGAAAAAGGAAATATCTTCTGTTAAAAACTGGAAAGAATCTTTCTGAGAAACTGCTCTGTGTTCTGTTAATTCACCACACAGAGTTACATCTTTCCCTTCAATAAGCCTTTCGCAAAAGCTGTTCTTGTGGAATTGGCATAGTGATATTTGGATACCCTTAGAGGGCTACGGTGAAAAAGGAAATACCTTCCGTTCAAAACTGGAAAGAAGCTTTCTGAGAAACTATTCTGTGTTCTGTTAATTCATCTCACAGAGTTACAGCTTTCCCTTCAAGAAGCCTCTCGCTAAGGCTGTTCTTGTGGAATTGGCAAAGGGATATTTGGAAGCCCATAGAGGGCTATGGTGAATAAGGAAATATCTTCCGTTCAAAACTGGAAAGAAGCTTTCTGAGAAACTGCTCTGTGTTCTGTTAATTCATCTCACAGAGTTACATCTTTCCCTTCAAGAAGCCTTTCGCTAAGGCTGTTCTTGTGGAATTGGCAAAGGGATATTTGGAAGCCCAAAGAGGGCTATGGTGAAAAAGGAAATACCTTCCGTTCAAAACTGGAAAGAAGCTTTCTGAGAAACTGCTCTGTGTTCTGTTAATTCATCTCACAGAGTTACATCTTTCCCTTCAAGAAGCCTTTCGCTAAGGCTGTTCTTGTGGAATTGTCAAAGTGATATTTTGAAGCCCATAGAGTGCATTGGTGAAGAAAGAAATATCTTCCGTTCAAAACTGGAAAGAAGCTTTCTGAGAAACTGTTATGTGTTTTCTTAATTCATCTCACAGAGTTACCTCTTTCCCCTCAAGAAGCGTTGCGCTAAGGCTGTTGTTGTGGAATTGGCAAAGTGATAATTGGCAAAGGGATATTTGGAAGCCCATAGAGGGCTATAGTGAAAAAGGAAATATCTTCCGTTCAAAACCGGAAAGAAGCTTTCTGAGAATCTGCTCTGTGTTCTGTTAATTCATCTCACAGAGTTACATCTTTCCCTTCAAGAAGCCTTTTGCTAAGGCTGTTCTTGTGGAATTTGCAAAGTGATATTTGGAAGCCCATAGAGGGCTATGGTGAAAAAGGAAATATCTTCCGTTCAAAACTGGAAGGAAGCTTTCTGAGAAACTGCTCTGTGTTCTGTTAATTCATCTCACAGAGTTACATCTTTCCCTTCATGAAGCCTTTCTCTAAGGCTGTTCTTGTGGAATCGGCAAAGGGATATTTGGAAGCCCATAGGGGACTATTGTGAAAAACGAAATATCGTCCGTTCAAAACTGGAAAGAAGCTTTCTGAGAAAGTGCTCTGTGTTCTGGTAATTCATCTCACAGAGTTACATCTTTCCCTTCAAGAAGCCTTTCGCTAAGGCTGTTCTTGTGGAATTGGCAAAGGGATATTTGGAAGCCCATAGAGGGCTATGGTGAAAAAGGAAATATCTTCCGTTCAAAACTGGAAAGAAGCTTTCTCAGAAACTGCTCTGTGTTCTGTTAATTCATCTCACAGAGTTACATGTTTCCTTTCAAGAAGACTTTCGCTAAGGCTGTTCTTGTGGAATTGGCAAAGTGATATTTGGAAACCCATAGAGGGCTACTGTGAAAAAGGAAATATCTTCCGTTCAAAACTGGAAAGAAGCTTTCTGAGAAACTGCTCTGTGTTCTATTAAATCATCTCACTGAGTTACATCTTTCCCTTCAAGAAACCTTTCGCTAAGGCTGTTCTTGTGGAATTGGCAAAGGGATATTTGGAAGCCGATAGAGGGCTATGGTGAAAATGGAAATATCTACCGTTCAAAACCGGAAAGAAGCTCCGTTCAAAACTGGAAAGAAGCTTTCTGAGAAACTGCTCTGTGTTCTGTAAATTCACCTCACAGAGTTACATCTTTCCCTTCAAGAAGCCTTTCGCTAATGCTGTTCTTGTGGAATTGGCAAAGGGATATTTGGAAGCCCTTATAGGGCAATGGTGGAAAAGGAAATATCTTCCGTTAAAAACTGGAAAGAAGCTTTCTGAGAAACTGCTCTGTGTTCTGTTAATTCATCTCACAGAGTTACATCTTTCCCTTCAAGAAGCTTTTCGCTAAGGCTCTTCTTGTGGAATTGGCAAAGTGATATTTGCAAAGGGATATTTGGAAGCCCATAGAGGGCTATAGTGAAAAAGGAAATATCTTCCGTTCAAAACCGGAAAGAAGCTTTCTGAGAAACTGCTCTGTGTTCTGTTAATTCATCTTACAGAGTTACATCTTTCCCTTCAAGAAGCCTTTCGATAAGGCTGTTCTTGTGGAATTGGCAAAGGGATATTTGGAAGCCCATAGAGGGCTATGGTGAAAAATTAAATATCTTCCGTTCAAAACTGGAAAGAAGCTTTCTGAGAAACTGCTCTGTGTTCTGTTAATTCAACACACAGAGTTACCTCTTTCCCTTCAAGAAGTCTTTCGCTAAGGCTGTTCTTGTGGAATTGGCAAAGGGATATTTGGAAGCCCATAGAGGGCTATGGTGAAAAAGGAAATATCTTCCGTTCAAAACTGGAAAGAAGCTTTCTGAGAAACTGCTCTGTGTTCTGTTAATTCATCTCACATAGTTACATCTTTCCCTTCAAGAAGGCTTTCGCTAAGGCTGTTCTTGTGGAATTGGCAAAGGGATATTTGGAAGCCCATAGATTGCTATGGTGAAAAAGGAATTATCTTCCGTTCAAAACTGGAAAGAAGCTTTCTGAGAAACAGCTCTGTGTTCTGTTAATTCATCTCACATAGTTACATCTTTCCCTTCAAGAAGCCTTTCGTTAAGGCTGTTCTTGTGGAATTGTCAAAGTGATATTTGGAAGCCCATAGAGGGCATTGGTGAAGAAGGAAATATCTTCCGTTCAAAACTGGAAAGAAGCTTTCTGAGAAACTGTTATGTGTTTTCTTAATTCATCTCACAGAGTTACATCTTTCCCCTCAAGAAGCGTTTCGCTAAGGCTGTTGTTGTGGAATTGGCAAAGTGATAATTGGCAAAGGGATATTTGGAAGCCCATAGAGGGCTATAGTGAAAAAGGAAATATCTTCCGTTCAAAACCGGAAAGAAGCTTTCTGAGAAACTGCTCTGTGTTCCGTGAATTCATCTCACAGAATTACATCTTTCCCTTCAAGAAGCCTTTCGCTAAGGCTGTACTTGTGGAATTGGCAAAGGGATATTTGGAAGCCCATAGAGGGCTAAGGTGAAAAGGGAAATATCTTCCGTACAAAACAGGAAAGAAGCTTTCTGAGAAACTGCTCTGTGTTCCGTGAATTCATCTCACAGAATTACATCTTTCCCTTCAAGAAGCCTTTCGCTAAGGCTGTTCTTGTGGAATTGGCAAAGGGATATTTGGAAGCCCATAGAGGGCTATGGTGAAAGACGAAATATCTTCCGTTCAAAACTGGAAGGAAGCTTTCTGAGAAACTGCTCTGTGCTCTGTGAATTCATCTCACACAGTTACATCTTTCAATTCAATAAGCCTTTCGCTAAGGCTGTTCTTGAGTAACTGGCAAAGGGATACTTCGAAGCCCCTAGAGGGCTATGGTGAAAAAGGAAATATCTTCCGTTCAAAACTAGAAAGAAGCTTTCTGAGAAAGTACTCTGTGTTCTGTTAATTCATCTCACGGAATTACATCTTTCCCTTCAAGAAGCCTTTCGCTAAGACTGTTCTTTCGGTATTGGCAAAGTGATATTTGGAGCCCATAGAGGGCTATGGTGAAAAAGGAAATATCCTCCGTTCAAAACTGGAAAGAAGCTTACGGAGAAACTGCTCTGTATTCCGTGAATTCACCTCACAGACTTACATCTTTCCCTTCAGGAAGCCTTTCGCTAAGGCTGTTCTTGTGGAATTGGCAAAGGGATATTTGGAAGCCCATAGAGTGCAATGGTGAAAAACGAATTATCTTCGTTCAAAACTGGAAGGAAGCTTTCTGAGGGACTGCTCTGTGTTCTGTTAATTCTTCTCACAGAGTTACATCTTTCCATTCAAGAAGCCTTTCGCTAAGGCTGTTCTTGTGGAATTGGCAAAGGGCTATTTGGAAGCCCATAGAGGGCTATGGTGAAAAAGGAAATATCCTCCGTTCAAAACTGGAAATAAGCTTTCTGAGAAACTGCTCTGTGTTCTGTTAACTCATCTCACAGAATTACATCTTTCCCTTCAAGAAGCCTTTCGCTAAGGCTGTTCTTGTGGAATTGGCAAAGGCATATATGGAAGCCCATAGAGGGCTATGGTGAAAAAGGAAATATCTTCCGTTCAAAACTAGAAGGACGCTTTCTGAGAAACTGCTCTGTGTTCTGTGAATTCATCTCACAGAGTTACATCTTTCCCTTCAAGAAGCCTTTCGCTAAGGCTGTTCCTGTAGAATTGGCAAGGTGATATTTGGAAGCCCAAAGAGAGCTATGGTGAAAAAGGAAATATCTTCCGTTCAAAACTGGAAAGAAGCTTTCTGAGAAAGTGCTCTGTGTTCTGTTAATTCATCTCACAGTGTTACATCTTTCCCTTCAAGAAGCCTTTCGCTAAGGCTGTTCTTGTGGAATTGGCAAAGGGATATTTGGAAGCCTATAGAGGGCTAAGGTGAAAAAGGAAATATCTTCCGTTCAAAACTGGAAAGAAGCTTTCTGAGAAAGTGCTCTGTGTTCCGTGAATTCATCTCACAGAGTTACATCTTTCCCTTCAAGAAGACTTTCGCTAAGGCCGTTCTTGTGGAATTGGCAAGGTGATATTTGGAAGCCCATAGTGGGCTATGGTGAAAAAGGAAATATCTTCCGTTCAAAATTGGAAAGAAGCTTTCTGAGAACCTGCTCTGTGTTCTGTTAATTCATCTCACAGAGTTACATCTTTCCCTTCAAGAAGCCTTTCGTTAAGGCTGTTCTTGTGGAATTGGCAAAGGGATATTTGGAAGCCCATAAAGGGCTATGGTGAAAAAGGAAATATCTTCCGTTCAAAACTGGAAAGAAGCTTTCTGAGAAACTTCTCTGTGTTCTGTTAATTCATCTCACAGAGTTACATCTTTCCCTTCAAGAACGCTTTCGCTAAGGCTTTTCTTGTAGAATTGCCAAAGGGATATTTGGAAGCCCGTAGAGGGCTATGGTGAAAAAGGAAATATCTTCCGTTCAAAACTGGAAAGAAGCTTTCTGAGAAACTGCTCTGTGTTGTATTAATTCATCTCACGGAGTTACATCTTTCCCTTCAAGAAACCTTTCGCTAAGGCTGTTCTTGTGGAATTGGCAAAGGGATATTTGGAAGCCCCTAGAGGGCTATGGTGAAAAAGGAAGTATCTTCCGTTCCAAACTGGAAAGAAGCTTTCTGAGAAACTGCTCTGTGTTCTGTTAATTCATCTCACAGAGTTACATCTTTCCCTTCAAGAAGCCTTTCGCTAAGGCTGTACTTGTGGAATTGGAAAAGGGATATTTTGAAGCCCTTAGAGGGCTAAGGTGAAAAAAGAAATATCTTCCGTTCAAAACAGGAAAGAAGCTTTCTGAGAAACTGCTCTGTGTTCCGTGAATTCATCTCACAGAATTACATCTTTCCTTTCAAGAAGACTTTCGCTAAGGCTGTTTTTGTGGAACTGGCAAGGTCATATTTGGAAGCCCATAGAGGGCTATGGTGAAAAAGGAAATATCTTCCGTTCAAAACCGGAAAGAAGCTTTCTGAGAAAGTGCTCTGTGTTCTGTTAATTCATCAGGGTTACATCATTCCCTTCATGAAGCCTTTCGCTAAGGCTGTTCTTGTGGAATTGGCAAAGGGATATTTGGAAACCCATAGAGGGCTATGGTGAAAAAGGAAATATCCTCCGTTCAAAACTGGAAAGAAGCTTTCTGAGAAACTGCTCTGTGTTCTGTGAATTCATCTCACAGAGTTACATGTTTCCCTTCAAGAAGCCTTTCGCTAAGGCTGTTCTTGTGGAATTGGCAAAGGGATATTTGGATGCCCATAGAGGGCAATGGTGAAAAACGAAATATCTTCCGTTCAAAACTGGAAAGAAGCTTTCTGAGAAACTGCTCTGTGTTCTGTGAATTCATCTCACATAGTTACATCTTTCCCTTCAAGAAGCCTTTCGCTAAGGCTGTTCTTGTGGAATTGGAAAATTGATATTTGGAAGCCCATAGAGGGCTATGCTGAAAAAGGAAATATGTTCCGTTCAAAACTGGAAAGAAGCTTTCTGAGAAACTGCTCTGTGTTCTGTGAATTCATCTCACAGAGTTACATCTTTCCCTTCAAGAAGCCTTTCGATAAGGCTGTTCTTGTGGAATTGGCAAAGGGATATTTGGATGCCCCTAGAGGGCTATGGTGAAAAAGGAAATATCTTCCGTTCAAAACCTGAAAGAAGCTTTCTGAGAAACTGCTCTGTGTTCTGTTAATTCATCTCACAGAGTTACATCTTTCCCTTCAAGAAGCCTTTCGCTAAGGGTGTTCTTTTGGAATTGGCAAAGGGATATTTTGAAGCCCATAGAGGGCTATGGTGAAAAAGGAAATATCTTCCGTTCAAAACTGGAAAAAAGCTTTCTGAGAAAATGCTCTGTGTTCTGTTAATTCATCTCACAGAGTTACATCTTTCCCTTCAAGAAGCCTTTCGCTAAGGCTGTACTTGTGGAATTGGCAAAGGGATATTCTGAAGCCCATAGAGGGCTAAGGTGAAAAAGGAAATATCTGCCATCCAAAACAGGAAAGAAGCTTTCTGAGAAACTGCTCTGTGTTTCGTGAATTCATCTCACAGAATTACATCTTTCCCTTCAAGAAGACTTTCGCTAAGGCTGTTCTTGTGGAATTGGCAAAGGGATATTTGGAAGCCCATAGAGGGCTATGGTGAAAGACGAAATATCTTCCGTTCAAAACTGGAAAGAAGCTTTCTGAGAAACTGCTCTGTGTTCTGTGAATTCATCTCACACAGTTACATCTTTCAATTCAATAAGCCTTTCGCTAAGGCTGTTCTTGAGTAACTGGCAAAGGGATATTTGGAAGCCCATAGAGGGCTATGGTGAAAAAGGAAATATCTTCCGTTCAAAACTAGAAAGAAGCTTTCTGAGAAAGTGCTCTGTGTTCTGTTAATTCATCTCACGGAATTACATCTTTCTCTTCAAGAAGCCTTTCGCTAAGACTGTTCTTTCGGTATTGGCAAAGTTATATTTGGAGCCCATAGAGGGCTATGGTGAAAAAGGAAATATCCTCCGCTCAAAACTGGAAAGAAGCTTTCGGAGAAACTGCTCTGTATTCCGTGAATTCACCTCACAGAGTTACATCTTTCACTTCAAGAAGCCTCTCGCTAACGCTGTTCTTGTGGAATTGGCAAAGGGATATTTGGAAGCCCATAGAGGGCTATGCTGAAAAAGGAAATATCTTCCGTTCAAAACTGGAAAGAAGATTTCTGAGGAACTGCTCTGTGTTCTGTTAATTCATCTCACAGAGTTACATCTTTCTGTTCAAGAAGCCTTTCGCTAAGGCTGTTCTTGTGGAATTGGCAAAGGGATATTTGGATGCCCATATAGGGCTATGGTGAAAAAGGAAATATCTTCCGTTCAAAACCGGAAAGAAGCTTTCTGAGAAACTGCTCTGTGTTCTGTTAATTCATCTCACAGGGTTACATCTTTCCCTTCAAGAAGCCTTTCGCTAAGGCTGTTCTTGTGGAATTGGCAAAGGGATATTTGGAAGCCCATAGAGGGCAATGGTGAAAAAGGAAATATCTTCGTTCAAAACTGGAAGGAAGCTTTCTGAGGGACTGCTCTGTGTTCTGTTAATTCATCTCACAGAGTTACATCTTTCCATTCAAGAAGCCTTTCGCTAAGGCTGTTCTTGTGGAATTGGCAAAGGGATATTTGGAAGGCAATAGAGGGCTATGGTGAAAAAGGAAATATCCTCCGTTCAAAACTGGAAAGAAGCTTTCTGAGAAACTGCTCTGTGTTCTGTTAATTCATCTCACAGAATTACATCTTTCCCTTCAAGAAGCCTTTCGCTAAGGCTGTTCTTGTGGAATTGGCAAAGGGATATTTGGAAGCCCATAGAGGGCTAAGGTGAAAAAGGAAATATCTTCCGTTCAAAACTGGAAAGAAGCTTTCTGAGAAAGTGCTCTGTGTTCCGTGAATTCATCTCACAGAGTTACATCTTTCCCTTCAAGAAGACTTTCGCTAAGGCTGTTCTTGTGGAATTGGCAAGGTGATATTTGGAAGCCCATAGTGGGCTATGGTGAAAAAGGAAATATCTTCCGTTCAAAACTGGAAAGAAGCTTTCTGAGAAACAGCTCTGTGTTCTGTTAATTCATCTCACATAGTTACATCTTTCCCTTCAAGAAGCCTTTCGTTAAGGCTGTTCTTGTTGAATTGGCAAAGGGATATTTGGAAGCCCATAGATGGCTATGGTGAAAAAGGAAATATCTTCCGTTCAAAACTGGAAAGAAGCTTTCTGAGAAACTGCTCTGTGTTCTGTTAATTCATCTCACAGAATTACATCTTTCCCTTCAAGAAGCCTTTCGCTAAGGCTGTTCTTGTGGAATTCGCAAAGGGATATTTGGATGCCCATAGAGGGCTATGGTGAAAAAGAAAATATCTTCCGTTCAAAACCGGAAAGAAGCTTTCTGAGAAACTGCTCTGTGTTCTGTGAATTCATCTCACAGAGTTACATCTTTCCCTTCAAGAAGCCTTTCGCTAAGGCTGTTCTTGTGAAATTGGCAAAGGGATATTTGGAAGCCCATAGAGGGCTATGGTGAAAAAGGAAATATCCTCCGTTCAAAACTGGAAAAAAGCTTTCTGAGAAACTGCTCTGTGTTCTGTTAATTCATCTCACAGAGTTACATCTTTCCCTTCAAGAAGCCTTTCGCTAAGGCTGTTCTTGTGGAATTGGCAAAGGGATATTTGGAAGCCCATAGAGGGCTATGGTGAAAGACGAAATATCTTCCGTTCAAAACTGGAAAGAAGCTTTCAGAGAAACTGCTCTGTGCTCTGTGAATTCATCTCACACAGTTACATCATTCAATTCAATAAGCCTTTCGCTAAGGCTGTTCTTGAGTAACTGGCAAAGGGATACTTCGAAGCCCATAGAGGGCTATGGTGAAAAAGGAAATATCTTCCGTTCAAAACTAGAAAGAAGCTTTCTGAGAAAGTGCTCTGTGTTCTCTTAATTCATCTCACGGAATTACATCTTTCCCTTCAAGAAGCCTTTCGCTAAGACTGTTCTTTCGGTATTGGCAAAGTGATATTTGGAGCCCATAGAGGGCTATGGTGAAAAAGGAAATATCCTCCGTTCAAAACTGGAAAGAAGCTTACGGAGAAACTGCTCTGTATTCCGTGAATTCTCCTCACAGAGTTACATCTTTCCCTTCAGGAAGCCTTTCGCTAAGGCTGTTCTTGTGGAATTGGCAAAGGGATATTTGGAAGCCCATAGAGGGCAATGGTGAAAAAGGAATTATCTTCGTTCAAAACTGGAAGGAAGCTTTCTGAGGGACTGCTCTGTGTTCTGTTAATTCTACTCACAGAGTTACATCTTTCCATTCAAGAAGCCTTTCGCTAAGGCTGTTCTTGTGGAATTGGCAAAGGGATATTTGGAAGCCCATAGAGGGCTATGGTGAAAAAGGAAATATCCTCGGTTCAAAACTGGAAAGAAGCTTTCTGAGAAACTGCTCTGTGTTCTGTTAATTCATCTCACAGAATTACATCTTTCCCTTCAAGAAGCCTTTCGCTAAGGCTGTTCTTGTGGAATTGGCAAATGCATATATGGAAGCCCATAGAGGGCTATGGTGAAAAAGGAAATATCTTCCGTTCAAAACTAGAAGGACGCTTTCTGAGAAACTGCTCTGTGTTCTGTGAATTCATCTCACAGAGTTACATCTTTCCCTTCAAGAAGCCTTTCGCTAAGGCTGTTCCTGTAGAATTGGCAAGGTGATATTTGGAAGCCCAAAGAGAGCTATGGTGAAAAAGGAAATATCTTCCGTTCAAAACTGGAAAGAAGCTTTCTGAGAAAGTGCTCTGTGTTCTGTTAATTCATCTCACAGTGTTACATCTTTCCCTTCAAGAAGCCTTTCGCTAAGGCTGTTCTTGTGGAATTGGCAAAGGGATATTTGGAAGCCTATATAGGGCTAAGGTGAAAAAGGAAATATCTTCCGTTCAAAACTAGAAAGAAGCTATCTGAGAAAGTGCTCTGTGTTCCGTGAATTCATCTCACAGAGTTACATCTTGCCCTTCAAGAAGACTTTCGCTAAGGCCGTTCTTGTGGAATTGGCAAGGTGATATTTGGAAGCCCATAGTGGGCTATGGTGAAAAAGGAAATATCTTCCGTTCAAAATTGGAAAGAAGCTTTCTGAGAAACTGCTCTGTGTTCTGTTAATTCATCTCACAGAGTTACATCTTTCCCTTCAAGAAGCCTTTCGTTAAGGCTGTTCTTGTGGAATTGGCAAAGGGATATTTGGAAGCCCATAGAGGGCTATGGTGAAAAAGGAAATATCTTCCGTTCAAAACTGGAAAGAAGCTTTCTGAGAAACTTCTCTGTGTTCTGTTAATTCATCTCACAGAGTTACATCTTTCCCTTCAAGAACGCTTTCGCTAAGGCTTTTCTTGTAGAAGTGCCAAAGGGATATTTGGAAGCCCATAGAGGGCTATGGTGAAAAAGGAAA
Organism: Chlorocebus sabaeus; assembly: GCF_047675955.1. Lineage (NCBI taxonomy): Eukaryota > Metazoa > Chordata > Mammalia > Primates > Cercopithecidae > Chlorocebus > Chlorocebus sabaeus. The sequence goes on from NC_132920.1 coordinate 55,332,377, forward strand.
TATCTTCCGTTCAAAACTGGAAAGAAGCTTTCTGAGAAACTACTCTGTGTTGTATTAATACATCTCACAGAGTTAATCTTTCCCTTCAAGAAACCTTTCGCTAAGGCTGTTCTTGTGGAATTGGCAAAGGGATATTTGGAAGCCGCTAGAGGGCTATGGTGAAAAAGGAAATATCTTCCGTTCCAAACTGGAAAGAAGCTTTCTGAGAAACTGCTCTGTGTTCTGTTAATTCATCTCACAGAGTTACATCTTTCCCTTCAAGAAGCCTTTCGCTAAGGCTGTACTTGTGGAATTGGAAAAGGGATATTTTGAAGCCCTTAGAGGGCTAAGGTGAAAAAAGAAATATCTTCCGTTCAAAACAGGAAAGAAGCTTTCTGAGAAACTGCTCTGTGTTCCGTGAATTCATCTCACAGAATTACATCTTTCCTTTCAAGAAGACTTTCGCTAAGTCTGTTTTTGTGGAACTGGCAAGGTCATATTTGGAAGCCCATAGAGGGCTATGGTGAAAAAGGAAATATCTTCCGTTCAAAACCGGAAAGAAGCTTTCTTAGAGAGTGCTCTGTGTTCTGTTAATTCATCAGAGTTACATCATTCCCTTCATGAAGCCTTTCGCTAAGGCTGTTCTTGTGGAATTGGCAAAGGGATATTTGGAAACCCATAGAGGGCTATGGTGAAAAAGGAAATATCCTCCGTTCAAAACTGGAAAGAAGCTTTCTGAGAAACTGCTCTGTGTTCTGTGAATTCATCTCACAGAGTTACATATTTCCCTTCAAGAAGCCTTTCGCTAAGGCTGTTCTTGTGGAATTGGCAAAGGGATATTTTGAAGCCCGTAGAGGGCTATGCTGAAAAAGGAATTATGTTCCGTTCAAAACTGGAAAGAAGCTTTCTGAGAAACTGCTCTGTGTTCTGTGAATTCATCTCACAGAGTTACATCTTTCCCTTCAAGAAGCCTTTCGCTAAGGCTGTTCTTGTGGAATTGGCAAAGGGATATTTGGATGCCCATAGAGGGCTATGGTGAAAAAGGAAATATCTTCCGTTCAAAACTGGAAAGAAGCTTTCTGAGAAACTGCTCTGTGTTCTGTGAATTCATCTCTCAGTGTTACATCTTTCCCTTCAAGAAGCCTTTCGCTAAGGCTGTTCTTGTGGAATTGGAAAATTGATATTTGGAAGCCCATAGAGGACTATGCTGAAAAAGGAAATATGTTCCGTTCAAAACTGGAAAGAAGCTTTCTGAGAAACTGCTCTGTGTTCTGTGAATTCATCTCACAGAGTTACATCTTTCCCTTCAAGAAGCCTTTCGATAAGGCTGTTCTTGTGGAATTGGCAAAGGGATATTTGGATGCCCCTAGAGGGCTATGGTGAAAAAGGAAATATCTTCCGTTCAAAACCTGAAAGAAGCTTTCTGAGAAACTGCTCTGTGTTCTGTTAATTCATCTCACAGAGTTACATCTTTCCCTTCAAGAAGCCTTTCGCTAAGGGTGTTCTTTTGGAATTGGCAAAGGGATATTTTGAAGCCCATAGAGGGCTATGGTGAAAAAGGAAATATCTTCCGTTCAAAACTGGAAAAAAGCTTTCTGAGAAACTGCTCTGTGTTCTGTTAATTCATCTCACAGAGTTACATCTTTCCCTTCAAGAAACCTTTCGCTAAGGCTGTACTTGTGGAATTGGCAAAGGGATATTCTGAAGCCCATAGAGGGCTAAGGTGAAAAACGAAATATCTGCCATTCAAAACAGGAAAGAAGCTTTCTGAGAAACTGCTCTGTGTTCCGTGAATTCATCTCACAGAATTACATCTTTCCCTTCCTGAAGACTTTCGCTAAGGCTGTTCTTGTGGAGTTGGCAAAGGGATATTTGGAAGCCCATAGAGGGCTATGGTGAAAGACGAAATATCTTCCGTTCAAAACTGGAAAGAAGCTTTCTGAGAAACTGCTCTGTGTTCTGTGAATTCATCTCACACAGTTACATCTTTCAATTCAATAAGCCTTTCGCTAAGGCTGTTCTTGAGTAACTGGCAAAGGGATATTTGGAAGCCCATAGAGGGCTATGGTGAAAAAGGAAATATCTTCCGTTCAAAACTAGAAAGAAGCTTTCTGAGAAAGTGCTCTGTGTTCTGTTAATTCATCTCACGGAATTACATCTTTCTCTTCAAGAAGCTTTCGCTAAGACTGTTCTTTCGGTATTGGCAAAGTTATATTTGGAGCCCATAGAGGGCTATTGTGAAAAAGGAAATATCCTCCGTTCAAAACTGGAAAGAAGCTTTCTGAGAAACTGCTCTGTGTTCTGTGAATTCATCTCACAGAGTTACATCTTTCCCTTCAAGAAGCCTTTCGCTAAGGCTGTTCTTGTAGAATTGGCAAGGTGATATTTGGAAGCCCAAAGAGAGCTATGGTGAAAAAGGAAATATCTTCCGTTCAAAACTGGAAAGAAGCTTTCTGAGATAGTTCTCTGTGTTCTGTTAATTCATCTCACAGAGTTACATCTTTCCCTTCAAGAAGCCTTTCGCTAAGCCTGTTCTTGTGGAATTGGCAAAGGGATATTTGGAAGCCCATAGAGGGCTAAGGTGAAAAAGGAAATATCTTCCGTTCAAAACTGGAAAGAAGCTTTCTGAGAAAGTGCTCTGTGTTCCGTGAATTCATCTCACAGAGTTACATCTTTCCCTTCAAGAAGACTTTCGCTAAGGCTGTTCTTGTGGAATTGGCAAGGTGATATTTGGAAGGCCATAGTGGGCTATGGTGAAAAAGGAAATATCTTCCGTTCAAATCTGGAAAGAAGCTTTCTGAGAAACTGCTCTGTGTTCTGTTAATTTATCTCAGAGAGTTACATCTTTCCCTTCAAGAAGCCTTTCGCTAAGGCTGTTCTTGTGGAATTGGCAAAGGGATATTTGGAAGCCCACAGAGGGCTATGGTGAAAAAGGAAATATCTTCCGTTCAAAACTGGAAAGAAGCTTTCTGAGGAACTGCTCTGTGTTCTGTTAATTCATCTCACAGAGATACATCTTTCCCTTCAAGAAACCTTTCGCTAAGGCTGTTCTTGTCTAATTGGCAAAGGCATATTTGGAAGCCCATAGAGGGCTATGGTGAAAAAGGAAATATCTTCCATTCAAAACTGGAAAGAAGCTTTCTGAGAAACTGCTCTGTGTTCTGTGAATTCATCTCACAGAGTTACATCTTTCCCTTCAAGAAGCCTTTCGCTAAGGCTGTTCTTGTGGAATTGGCAAAGGGATATTTGGAAGCCCATAGAGGGCTATGGTGAAAAAGGAAATATCTTCCGTTCAAAACTGGAAAGATGCTTTCTGAGATACTGTTCTGTGTTCTGTTAATTCATCTCACATAGTTACATCTTTCACTTCAAGAAGGCTTTCGCTAATGCTGTTCTTGTGGAATTGGCAAAGGGATATTTGGAAGCCCACAGAGGGCTATGGTGAAAAAGGAAATATCTTCCGTTCAAAACTGGAAAGAAGCTTTCTGAGAAACTGCTCTGTGTTCTGTTAATTCATCTCACAGAGATACATCTTTCCCTTCAAGAAACCTTTCGCTAAGGCTGTTCTTGTCTAATTGGCAAAGGCATATTTGGAAGCCCATAGAGGGCTATGGTGAAAAAGGAAATATCTTCCGTTCAAAACTGGAAAGAAGCTTTCTGAGAAAGTGCTCTGTGTTCTGTTAATTCATCTCACAGAGTTACATCTTTCCCTTCAAGAAGCCTTTAGTTAAGGCTGTTCTTGTGGAACTGGCAAAGGGATATTTGGAAGCCCATAGAGGGCTAAGGTGAAAAAGGAAATATCTTCCGTTCAAAACTGGAAAGAAGCTTTCTGAGAAAGTGCTCTGTATTCTGTTAATTCATCTCACAGAGTTACATCTTTCCCTTCATGAAGCCTTTCGCTAACGCTGTTCTTGTGGAATTGGCAAAGGGATATTTGGAAGCCCATAGAGGGCTAAGGTGAAAAAGGAAATATTTTCCGTTCAAAACTGGAAAGAAGCATTCTGAGAAAGTGCTCTGTATTCTGTTAATTCGTCTCACAGAGTTACATCTTTCCCTTCATGAAGCCTTTCGCTAAGGCTGTTCTTGTGGAATTGGCACAGGGATATTTGGAAGACCATAGAGGGATATGGTGAAAAAGGAAATATCTTCCTTTCAAAACTGGAAAGAAGCTTTCTGAGAAACTGCTCCGTGTTCTGTTAATTCATCTCACAGAGTTACATCTTTCCCTTGAAGAAGCCTTTCGCTAAGGCTGTTCTTGTGGAATTGGCAAAGGGATATTTGGAAGCCCATAGAGGGCTATGGTGAAAAAGGAAATATCTTCAGTTCAAAACTGGAAAGAAGCTTTCTGAGAAACTGCTCTGTGTTCTGTTATTTCATCTCAAAGCGTTACATCTCTACCTTCAGAAGCCTTTCGATAAGGCTGTTCTTGTGGAATTGGCAAAGGCATATTTGGAAACCCATAGAGGGCTATGGTGAAAAAGGAAATATCTTCCGTTCAAAACTGGAAAGAAGCTTTCTGAGAAACTGCTTTGCGTTCTGTTAATTCATCTCACAGAGTTACATCTTTCCCTTCAAGAAGCCTTTCGCTAAGGCTGTTCTTGTGGAATTGGCAAAGGGATATTTGGAAGCCCATAGAGGGCTATGGTGAAAAAGGAAATATCTTCCGTTCAAAACGGGAAAGAAACTTTCTGAGAAACTGCTCTGTGTTCTGTTAATTCATCTCACAGAGTTACATCTTTCCCTTCAAGTTGCCTTTCGCTAAGGCTGTTCTTGTGGAATTGGCAAAGGGATATTTGGAAGCCCATAGAGGGCTATGGTGAAAAAGGAAATATCTTCCGTCAAAAACTGGAAAGAATTTTTCTAAGAAACTGTTCTGTGTTCTGTTAATTCATCTCACAGAGTTACATCTTTCCCTTGAAGAAGCCTTTCGCTAAGGCTGTTCTTGTGGAACTGGCAAACTGATATTTGGAAGCCCATAGAGGGCTATGGTGAAAAAGGAAATATCTTCCGTTCAAAACTGGAGAGACGCTTTCTGAGAAACTGCTCTGTGTTCTGTTATTTCATCTCACAGCGTTACATCTCTAGCTTCAAGAAGCCTTTCGATAAGGCTGTTCTTGTGGAATTGGCAAAGGCATATTTGGAAACCCATAGAGGGCTATGGTGAAAAAGGAAATATCTTCCGTTCAAAATTGGAAAGAAGCTTTCTGAGAAACTGCTCTGTGTTCTGCTAAATCATTTCACAGAGTAACATCTTTCCCTTCAAGAAGCCTTTCGCTAATGCTGTTCTTGTGGAATTGGCAAAGGGATATTTGGAAGCCCATAGAGGGCTATGGTGAAAAAGGAAATATCTTCCGTTCAAAACTGGAAAGAAGCTTTCTGAGAAACTGCTCTGTGTCCTGTTAATTCATCTCACAGAGTTACATCTTTCCCTTCAAGAAGCCTTTCGCTAAGGCTGTTCTTGTGGAATTGGCAAGGGATATTTGGAAGCCCATAGAGGGCTAAGGTGTAAAAGGAAATATCTTCCGTTCAAAACTGGAAAGAAGCTTTCTGAGAAAGTGCTCTGTGTTCCGTGAATTCATCTCACAGAGTTACATCTTTCCCTTCAAGAAGACTTTCGCTAAGGCTGTTCTTGTGGAATTGGCAAGGTGATATTTGGAAGCCCAGAGAGGGCTATGGTGAAAAAGGAAATATCTTCTGTTCAAAACTGGAAAGAAGCTTTCTGAGAAACTGCTCTGTGTTCTGTTAATTCATCTCACAGAGTTACATCTTTCCCTTCAAGAAGACTTTCGCTAAGGCTGTTCTTGCGGAATTGGCAAAGGGATATTTGGAAGCCCATAGAGGGCTACGGTGAAAAAGGAAATATCCTCCTTTCAAAACTGGAAAGAAGCTTTCTGAGAAACTGCTCTGTGTTCTGTTAATTCATCTGACAGAGTTACATCTTTCCCTTCAAGAAGCCTTTCGTTAAGGCTGTTCTTGTGGAATTGGCAAAGGGATATTTGGAAGCCCATAGAGGGCTATGGTGAAAAAGGAAATATCTTCCTTTCAAAACTGGAAAGAAGCTTTCTGAGAAAGTGCTCTGTGTTCTGTTAATTCATCTCACAGAGTTACATCTTTCCCTTCAAGAAGCCTTTCGCTAAGGCTGTTCTTGTGGAATTGGCAAGCTGATATTTGGAAGCCCAAAGAGAACTATCGTGAAAAAGGAAATATCTTCCGTTCAAAACTGGAAAGAAGCTTTCTGAGAAACTGCTCTGTGTTCGGTTAATTCACTTCTCAGAGTTTCATCTTTCTCTTCAAGAAGCCTTTCGCTAAGGCTGTTCTTGTGGAATTGGCAAAGGGATATTTGGAAGCCCATAGAGGGCTATGGTGAAAAAGGAAATATCTTCCGGTTAAAACTGGAAAGAAGCTTTCTGAGAAACTGCTCTGTGTTCTGTTAATTCATCTGACAGAGTTTCATCCTTCCCTTCAACAAGCCTTTCGCTGAGACTGTTCTTGTGGAATTGGCAAAGGGATATTTGGAAGCCCATAGAGGGCTATGGTGAAAAAGGAAATATCTTCCGTTGAAAACTGGAAAGAAGCTTTCTGAGAAACTGCTCTGTGTTCTGTTAATTCATCTCACAGAGTTACACCATTCCCTTCAAGAAGCCTTTCGCTAAGGCTGTTCTTGTGGAATTGGCAAAGGGGTATTTGGAAGCCCATAGGGGGCTATGGTGAAAAAGGAAATATTTTCCGTTCAAAACTGGAAAGAAGCTTTCTGAGAAAGTGCTCTGTGTTCTGTTAATTCATCTCACAGAGTTACATCTTTCGGTTTAAGAAGCCTTTCGCTAAGGCTGTTCTTGTGGAATTGGCAAAGGGATATTTGGAAGCCCATAGAGGGCTATGGTGAAAAAGGAAATCTCTTCCGTTCAAAACTGGATAGAAGCTTTCTGAGAAACTGCTCTGTGTTCTGTTAATTCATCTCACAGAGTTACATCTTTCCCTTCAAAAAGCCTTTCGCTAAGGCTGTTCTTGTGGAATTGTCAAAGTGATATTTGGTAGCCCATGGAGGGCTATGGTGAAAAAGGAAATATCTTCCCGTTCAAAACCCGAAAGAAGCTTTCTGAGAAACTGCTCTGTGTTCTGTTAATTCATCTCACAGAGTTACGTATTTCCCTTCAACAAACCTTTCGCAAAGGCTGTTCTTGTGGAATTGGCAAAGGGATACTTGAAAGCCCACAGTGGGTATGGTGAAAAAGGAAATATCCTCCTTTCAAAACTGGAAAGAAGCTTTCTGAGAAACTGCTCTGTTTTCTGTTTATTCATCTCACAGAGTTACATCTTTCCCTTCAAGAAGCCTTTCGCTAAGGCTGTTCTTGTGGAATTGGCAAAGGGATATTTGGAAGCCCATAGAGGGCTATGGTGAAAAAGGAAATAACTTCCTTTCAAAAGTGGAAAGAAGCTTTCTGAGAAACTACTCTGTGTTCTGTTAATTCATCGCACAGAGTTACATCTTTCACTTCAAGAAGCCTTTCGCTAAGGCTATTCTTGTGGAATTGGCAAAGGGATATTTGGAACCCCATAGAGGGCTATGGTGAAAAAGGAAATATCTTCGGTTCAAAACTGGAAAGAAGCTTTCTGAAAAACTGCTCTGTGTTCTGTTAATTCATCTCACAGAGTTCCATCTTTCCCTTCAAGAAGCCTTTCGCTAAGGCTGTTCTTGTGGAATTGGAAAAGATGTATTTGGAAGCCCATAGAGGGCTGTGGTGTAAAAGGAAATATCTTCCGTTCAAAACTGGAAAGAAGCTTTCTGAGAAACTGCTCTGTGTTCCGTGAATTCATCTCACAGAGTTACATCTTTCCCTTCAAGAAGCCTTTCGCTAAGGCTGTTCTTGTGGAATTGGCAAGGTGATATTTGGAAGCCCAAAGAGAGCTATCCTGAAAAAGGAAATATCTTCCGTTCAAAACTGGAAAGAAGCTTTCTGAGAAACTGCTCTGTGTTCTGTTAATTCATCTCACAGAGCTACATCTTTCCCTTCAAGAAGCCTTTCGCTAAAGCTGTTCTTGTGGAATTGGCAAAGGGATATTTGGAAGCCCATAGAGGGCTATGGTGAAAAAGGAAATATCTTCCGTTCAAAACTGGAAAGAAGCTTTCGGAGAAACACCTCTGTGTTCTGTTAATTCATCTCACAGAGTTACATCCTTCCCTTCAAGAAGCCTTTCGCTAAGGCTGTTCTTGTGGAATTGGCAAAGGGATATTTGGAAGCCCATAGAGGGCTATGGTGAAAAAGGAAATATCTTCCGTTCAAAACTGGAAAGAAGCCTTCTGAGAAAGTGCTCTGTGTTCTGTGAATTCATCTCACAGAATTACATCTTTCGCTTCAAGAAGCCTTTCGCTAAGGCTGTTCTTGTGGAATTCGGAAAGGGATATTTGGAAGCCCATAGAGGGCTATGGGGAAAAAGGAAGTATCTTCCGTTCAAAACTGGAAAGAAGCTTTCTGAGAAACTGCTCTGTGTTCTTTTAATTCATCTCACAGAGTTACATCTTTCCCTTAAAGAAGGCTTTCGCTAAGGCTGTTCTTGTGGAATTGGCAAAGGGATATTTGGAAGCCCATAGCGGGCTATGGTGAAAAAGGAAATATCTTCCGTTCAAAACTGGAAAGAAGCTTTCTGCGAAACTGCTCTGTGTTCTGTGAATTCATCTCACAGTGTTACATATTTCCCTTCAAGAAGGCTTTCGCTAAGGCTGTTCTTGTGGAATTGGCAAAGGGATATTTGGAAGCCCATAGAGGGCTATGGTGAAAAAGGAAATATATTCCGTTCAAAACTGGAAAGAATCTTTCTGAGAAACTGCTCTGTGTTCTGTTAATTCATCTCACACAGTTACATATTTCCCCTCAAGAAGACTTTCGCTAAGGCTGTTCTTGTTTAATGGCAAAGGTATATTGGGAAGCCATAGAGGGTTATGGTGAAAAAGGAAATATCTTCCGTTTAAAACTGGAAATAAGCTTTCTGAGAGACTGCTCTGTTTTCTGTTAATTCGTCTCACAGAGTAACATCTTACCCTTCAAGAAGGCTTTCGCTAAGGCTGTTCTTGTGGAATTGGCAAAGGGATATTTGGAAGCCCATAGAGGGCTACGGTGAAAAAGGATATGTCTTCCGTTCAAAACTGGAAAGAAGCTTTCTGAGAAACTGCTCTATGTTCTGTTAATTCATCTCACAGAGTTACATCTTTCCCTTCAAGAAGCCTTTCGCTAAGGCTGTTCTTGTGGAATTGGCAAAGGGGTATTTGGAAGCCCATAGGGGGCTATGGTGAAAAAGGAAATATTTTCCGTTCAAAACTGGAAAGAAGCTTTCTGAGAAAGTGCTCTGTGTTCTGTTAATTCATCTCACAGAGTTACATCTTTCGCTTTAAGAAGCCTTTCGCTAAGGCTGTTCTTGTGGAATTGGCAAAGGGATATTTGGAAGCCCATAGAGGGCTATGGTGAAAAAGGAAATCTCTTCCGTTCAAAACTGGATAGAAGCTTTCTGAGAAACTGCTCTGTGTTCTGTTAATTCATCTCACAGAGTTACATCTTTCCCTTCAAAAAGCCTTTCGCTAAGGCTGTTCTTGTGGAATTGTCAAAGTGATATTTGGTAGCCCATGGAGGGCTATGGTGAAAAAGGAAATATCTTCCCGTTCAAAACCCGAAAGAAGCTTTCTGAGAAACTGCTCTGTGTTCTGTTAATTCATCTCACAGAGTTACGTATTTCCCTTCAACAAACCTTTCGCAAAGGCTGTTCTTGTGGAATTGGCAAAGGGATACTTGAAAGCCCACAGTGGGTATGGTGAAAAAGGAAATATCCTCCTTTCAAAACTGGAAAGAAGCTTTCTGAGAAACTGCTCTGTTTTCTGTTAATTCATCTCACAGAGTTACATCTTTCCCTTCAAGAAGCCTTTCGCTAAGGCTGTTCTTGTGGAATTGGCAAAGGGATATTTGGAAGCCCTTAGAGGGCTATGGTGAAAAAGGAAATATCATCCGTTCAAAACTGGAAAGAAGCTTTCTGAGAAACTGCTCTGTGTTCTGTTTATTCATCTCACAGAGTTACATCTTTCCCTTCAAGAAGCCTTTCGCTAAGGCTGTTCTTGTGGAATTGGCAAAGGGATATTTGGAAGCCCATAGAGGGCTATGGTGAAAAAGGAAATAACTTCCGTTCAAAAGTGGAAAGAAGCTTTCTGAGAAACTACTCTGTGTTCTGTTAATTCATCGCACAGAGTTACATCTTTCACTTCAAGAAGCCTTTCGCTAAGGCTATTCTTGTGGAATTGGCAAAGGGATATTTGGAACCCCATAGAGGGCTATGGTGCAAAAGGAAATATCTTCGGTTCAAAACTGGAAAGAAGCTTTCTGAAAAACTGCTCTGTGTTCTGTTAATTCATCTCACAGAGTTCCATCTTTCCCTTCAAGAAGCCTTTCGCTAAGGCTGTTCTTCTGGAATTGGAAAAGATGTATTTGGAAGCCCATAGAGGGCTGTGGTGTAAAAGGAAATATCTTCCGTTCAAAACTGGAAAGAAGCTTTCTGAGAAACTGCTCTGTGTTCCGTGAATTCATCTCACAGAGTTACATCTCTCCCTTCAAGAAGCCTTTCGCTAAGGCTGTTCTTGTGGAATTGGCAAGGTGATATTTGGAAGCCCAAAGAGAGCTATCCTGAAAAACGAAATATCTTCCGTTCAAAACTGGAAAGAAGCTTTCTGAGAAACTGCTCTGTGTTCTGTTAATTCATCTCACAGAGTTACATCTTTCCCTTCAAGAAGCCTTTCGCTAAAGCTGTTCTTGTGGAATTGGCAAAGGGATATTTGGAAGCCCATAGAGGGCTATGGTGAAAAAGGAAATATCTTCCGTTCAAAACTGGAAAGAAGCTTTCGGAGAAACACCTCTGTGTTCTGTTAATTCATCTCACAGAGTTACATCCTTCCCTTCAAGAAGCCTTTCGCTAAGGCTGTTCTTGTGGAATTGGCAAAGGGATATTTGGAAGCCCATAGAGGGCTATGGTGAAAAAGGAAATATCTTCCGTTCAAAACTGGAAAGAAGCCTTCTGAGAAAGTGCTCTGTGTTCTGTGAATTCATCTCACAGAATTACATCTTTCGCTTCAAGAAGCCTTTCGCTAAGGCTGTTCTTGTGGAATTCGGAAAGGGATATTTGGAAGCCCATAGAGGGCTATGGGGAAAAAGGAAGTATCTTCCGTTCAAAACTGGAAAGAAGCTTTCTGAGAAACTGCTCTGTGTTCTTTTAATTCATCTCACAGAGTTACATCTTTCCCTTAAAGAAGGCTTTCGCTAAGGCTGTTCTTGTGGAATTGGCAAAGGGATATTTGGAAGCCCATAGCGGGCTATGGTGAAAAAGGAAATATCTTCCGTTCAAAACTGGAAAAAGCTTTCTGCGAAACTGCTCTGTGTTCTGTGAATTCATCTCACAGTGTTACATATTTCCCTTCAAGAAGGCTTTCGCTAAGGCTGTTCTTGTGGAATTGGCAAAGGGATATTTGGAAGCCCATAGAGGGCTATGGTGAAAAAGGAAATATATTCCGTTCAAAACTGGAAAGAAGCTTTCTGAGAAACTGCTCTGTGTTCTGTTAATTCATCTCACACAGTTACATCTTTCCCCTCAAGAAGACTTTCGCTAAGGCTGTTCTTGTTTAATTGGCAAAGGTATATTGGGAAGCCATAGAGGGTTATGGTGAAAAAGGAAATATCTTCCGTTTAAAACTGGAAATAAACTTTCTGAGAGACTGCTCTGTTTTCTGTTAATTCGTCTCACAGAGTAACATCTTTCCCTTCAAGAAGGCTTTCGCTAAGGCTGTTCTTGTGGAATTGGCAAAGGGATATTTGGAAGCCCATAGAGGGCTACGGTGAAAAAGGATATGTCTTCCGTTCAAAAGTGGAAAGAAGCTTTCTGAGAAACTGCTCTATGTCCTGTTAATTCATCTCACAGAGTTACATCTTTCCCTTCAAGAAGCCTTTCGCTAAGGCTGTTCTTGTGGAATTGGCAAAGGGATATTTGGAAGCCCATAGAGGGCTATGGTGAAAAAGGAAATATCTTCCGTTCAAAACTGGAAAGAATCTTTCTGAGAAACTGCTCTGTGTTCTGTTAATTCATCTCACAGAGTTACATTTTTCCCTTCAAGAAGCCTTTCCCTAAGGCTGTTCTTGTGGAATTGGCAAAGGGATATTTGGAAGCCAATAGAGGGCTATGGTGGAAAAGGAAATATCTTCCGTTCAAAACTGGAAAGAAGCTTTCTGCGAAACTGCTCTGTGTTCTGTGAATTCATCTCACAGTGTTACATATTTCCCTTCAAGAAGGCTTTCGCTAAGTCTGTTCTTGTGGAATTGGCATAGGGATATTTGGAAGCCCATAGAGGGCTACGGTGAAAAAGGAAATATCTTCCGTTCAAAACTGGAAAGAAGCTTTCTGAGAAACTGCTCTGTGTTCTGTTAATTCATCTCACAGAGTTACATCTTTCCCTTCAAGAAGCCTTTCGCTAAGGCTGTTCTTGTGGAATTGGCAAAGTGATATTTGGAAGCCCATAGAGGGCTATGGTGAAAAAGGAAATATCCCCCGTTCAAAACTGGAAAGAAGCTTTCTGATAAACTACTCTGTGTTCTGTTAATTAATCACCCAGAGTTACATCTTTCCCTTCAAGAAGCCTTTCGCTAAGGCTGTTCTTGTGGAATTGGCAAAGGGATATTTGGAAGCCCATCGAGGGCTACGGTGAAAAAGGAAATATCTTCCGTTCAAAAGTGGAAAGAAGCTTTCTGAGAAACTGCTCTGTATTCTGTTAATTCATCTCACAGAGTTACATCTTTCCCTTCAAGAAGCCTTTCGCTAAGGCTGTTCTAGTTTAATTGGCAAAGAGATATTTGGAAGCCCATAGAGGGCTACGGTGAAAAAGGAAATATCTTCCGTTCAAAACTGGAAAGAAGCCTTCTGAAAAAGTGCTCTGTGTTCTGTGAATTCATCTCACAGAATTACATCTTTCCCTTCAAGAAGCCTTTCGCTAAGGCTGTTCTTGTGGAATTGGCAAAGGGATATTTGGATGCCCATAGAGGGCTATGGTGAAAAAGGAAATATCTTCCGTTTAAAACTGGAAAGAAGCTTTCTGAGAAACTGCTCTGTGTTCTGTTTATTCATCTCACAGAGTTACATCTTTCCCTTCAAGAAGCCTTTCGCTAAGGCTGTTCTTGTGGAATTGGCAAAGGGATATTTGGAAGCCCATAGAGGGCTATGGTGAAAAAGGAAATATCTTTCGTTCAAATCTGGAAAGAAGCTCTCTGAGAAACTGCTCTGTGTTCTGTTAATTCATCTCAGAGAGTTACATCTTTCCCTTCAAGAAGCCTTTCGCTAAGGCTGTTCTTGTGGAATTGGCAAAGGGATATTTGGAAGCCCACAGAGGGCTATGGTGAAAAAGGAAATATCTTCCGTTCAAAACTGGAAAGAAGCTTTCTGAGGAACTGCTCTGTGTTCTGTTAATTCATCTCACAGAGATACATCTTTCCCTTCAAGAAACCTTTCGCTAAGGCTGTTCTTGTCTAATTGGCAAAGGCATATTTGGAAGCCCATAGAGGGCTATGGTGAAAAAGGAAATATCTTCCATTCAAAACTGGAAAGAAGCTTTCTGAGAAACTGCTCTGTGTTCTGTGAATTCATCTCACAGAGTTACATCTTTCCCTTCAAGAAGCCTTTCGCTAAGGCTGTTCTTGTGGAATTGGCAAAGGGATATTTGGAAGCCCATAGAGGGCTATGGTGAAAAAGGAAATATCTTCCGTTCAAAACTGGAAAGATGCGTTCTGAGATACTGTTCTGTGTTCTGTTAATTCATCTCACATAGTTACATCTTTCACTTCAAGAAGGCTTTCGCTAATCCTGTTCTTGTGGAATTGGCAAAGGGATATTTGGAAGCCCACAGAGGGCTATGGTGAAAAAGGAAATATCTTCCGTTCAAAACTGGAAAGAAGCTTTCTGAGAAACTGCTCTGTGTTCTGTTAATTCATCTCACAGAGATACATCTTTCCCTTCAAGAAACCTTTCGCTAAGGCTGTTCTTGTCTAATTGGCAAAGGCATATTTGGAAGCCCATAGAGGGCTATGGTGAAAAAGGAAATATCTTCCGTTCAAAACTGGAAAGAAGCTTTCTGAGAAAGTGCTCTGTGTTCTGTTAATTCATCTCACAGAGTTACATCTTTCCCTTCAAGAAGCCTTTCGCTAAGGCTGTTCTTGTGGAATTGGCAAAGGGATATTTGGAAGCCCATAGAGGGCTATGGTGAAAAAGCAAATATCTTCGTTCAAAACTGGAAAGAAGCTTTCTGAGAAAGTGCTCTGTGTTCTCTTAATTCATCTCACAGAGTTACATCTTTCCCTTCAAGAAGCCTTTCGCTAAGGCTGTGCTTGTGGAATTGACAAAGTGATATTTGGAAGCCCATAGAGGGCTAAGGTGAAAAAGGAATTATCTTCCGTTAAAAACTGGAAAGAAGCTTTCTGAGAACCTGCTCTGTGTTCTGTTAATTCATCTCACAAAGTTACATCTTTCCCTTCAAGAAGCCTTTCTCTAAGGCAGTTCTTGTGGAATTGGCAAAGGGATATTTGGAAGCCCATAGAGGGATATGGTGAAAGAGGAAATATCTTCCGTTCAAAACTGGAAAGAAGCTGTCTGAGAAATTGCTCTGTGTTCTGTTAATTCATCTCACAGAGTTACATCTTTCCCTTCAAGAAGCCTTTCTCTAAGGCTGTTCTTGTGGAATTGGCAAAGGGATATTTGGAATCCCTTTGAGGGCTATGGTGAAAAAGTAAATATCCTCCGTTCAAAACTGGAAAGAAGCTTTCTGAGAAACTGCTCTGTGTTCTGTTAATTCATCTCACAGAGTTACGTCTTTCACTTCAAGAAGGCTTTCGTTAAGGCTGTTCTTGTGGAACTGACAAAGGGATATTTGGAAGCCCATAGAGGGCTATGGTGAAAAAGGAAATATATTCCGTTCAAAACTGGAAAGAAGCTTTCTGAGAAACTGCTCTGTGTTCTGTTAATTCATCTCACAGAGTTACATCTTTCCCTTCAAGAAGCCTTTCTCTAAGGCTGTTCTTGTTTAATTGGAAAAGGGATATTTGGAAGCCCATAGGGGGCTATGGTGAAAAAGGAAATATCTTCCGTTCCAAACTGGAAAGAACCTTTCTGAGAAACTGCTCTGGGTTCTGTGAATTCATCACACAGAGTTACATCTTTCCCTTCAAGTAGCCTTTCTCTAAGGGTGTTCTCGTGGAATTGGCAAAGGGATATTTGGAATCCCTTTGAGGGCTGTGGTGAAAAAGTAAATATCCTCCGTTCGAAACTGGAAAGAAGCTTTCTGAGAAACTGCTCTGTGTTCTGATAATTCATCTCACAGAGGTACATCTTTCCCTTCAAGAAGCCTTTCGCTAAGGCTGTTCTTGTGGAATTGGCAAAGGGATATTTGGAAGTCCATAGAGGGCTATGGTGAAAAAGGAAATATCTTCCGATCAAAACTGGAAATAAGCTTTCTGAGGAACTGCTGTGTGTTCCGTTAATTGATCTCACAGAGTTACATCTTTCCCTTCAAGAAGCCTTTCGCTAAGACTGTTCTTTTGAAATTGGCGAAGTGATATTTAAAGCCCATATAGTGCTATGGTGAAAAAGGAAATATCTTCCGTTCAAAACTGGAAAGAAGCTTTCTGAGAAACTGCTCTGTGTTCTGTGAATTCATCTCACAGAGTTACATCTTTCTCTTCAAGAAGGCTTTCGCTAAGGCTGTTCTTGTGGAATTGTCTAAGGGATATTTGGAAGCCCATAGAGGGCTATGGTGAAAAATTAAATATCTTCCGTTCATAACTGGAAAGAAGCTTTCTGAGAAACTGCTCTGTGTTCTGTTAATTCATCTCACAGAGTTACATCTTTCCCTTGAAGAAGCCTTTCGCTAAGGCTGTTCTTGTGGAATTGGCAAAGGGATATTTGGAATCCCTTAGAGGGCTATGGTGAAAAAGTAAATATCCTCCGTTCAAAACTGGAAAGAAGCTTTCTGGGAAACTGCTCTGTGTTCCGTTAATTCATCTCACAGAGTTACATCTTTCCCTTCAAGAAGCCTTTCGCTAAGGCTGTTCTTGTGGAATTGGCAAAGGGATATTCGGAAGCCCATAGAGAGCTATGGTGAAAAAGGAAATATCTTCCGTTCAAAACTGGAAAGAAGCTTTCTGAGAAACTGCTCTGTGTTCTGTTAATTCATCTCACAGAGTTGCATCTTTCCCTTCAAGAAGCCCTTCGCTAAGGCTGTTCTTGTGGAGTAGTCAAAGTGATATTTGGAAGCCCATAGAGGGCTGTGGTGAAAAAGGTAATATCTTCCGTTCAAAACTGGAAAGAAGCTTTCGGAGAAACTGCCTTGTGTTCCGTTAATTCATCTCACAGAGTTACATCATTCCCTTCATGAAGCCTTTCGCTAAGGCTGTTCTTGTGGAATTGGCAAAGGGATATTTGGAAGCTCATAGAGGGCTATGGTGAAAAAGGAAATATCTTCCGTTCAAAACTGGAAAGAACCTTTCTGAGAAACTGCTCTGCATTCTGTGAATTCATCTCACAGAGTTACATCTTTCCCTTTAACAAGTCTTTTGCTAAGGCTGTTCTCATGGAATTGGCAAGGTGATATTTGGAAGCCCAAAGAGAGCTATGGTGAAAAAGGAAATATCTTCCGTTCAAAACTGGAAAGAAGCTTTCTGAGAAAGTGCTCTGTGTTCTGTTAATTTATCTCACAGAGTTACATCTTTCCCTTCAAGCAGCCTTTCGATAAGGCTGTTCTTGTGGAATTGCCAAAGCGATATTTGGAAGCCCATAGAGGGCTATGGTGAAAAAGGAAATATCTTCCGTTCAAAACTGGAAAGAAGCTTTCTGAGAAACTTCTCTCTGTTCCGTGAATTCATCTCACAGAATTACATCATTCCCTTCATGAAACCTTTCGCTAAGGCTGTTCTTGTGGAATTGGCAAAGGGATATTTGGAAGTCCATAGAGGGCTTTGGTGAAAAAGGAAATATCTTCCGTTCAAAACTGGAAAGAAGCTTTCTGAGAAACTGCTCTGTGTTCTGTTAATTCATCTCAGATAGTTACATCTTTCCCTTCAAGAAGCCTTTCGCTAAGGCTGTTCTTGTGGAATTGGCAAAGGGATATTTGGAAGCCCACAGAGGGCTATGGTGAAAAAGCAAATATCTTCCGTTCAAAACTGGAAAGAAGCTTTCTGAGGAACTGCTCTGTGTTCTGTTAATACATCTCACAGAGTTACATGTTTCCCTTCAAGAAGCCTTTCGCTAATGCTGTTCTTGTGGAATTGGCAAAGGGATATTTGGAAGCCCATAGAGGGCTATGGTGAAAAACTAAATATCCTCCGTTCAAAACAGGAAAGAAGCTTTTTGAGAAACTGCTCTGTGTTCTGTTAATTTATCTCACAGAGTTACATCTTTCCCTTCAAGAAGTCTTTCGCTAAGGCTGTTCTTGTGGAATTGGCAAAGGGATATTTGGATGCCCATTGAGGACTACGGCGAAAAAGGAAATATCTTCCATTCAAAACTGGAAAGAAGCTTTCTGAGAAACTGCTCTGTGTTCTGTTAATTCATCTCACAGAGTTACATCTTTCCGTTCAAGAAGCCTTTCGCTAAGGCTGTTCTTGTGGAATTGGCAAAGGGATATTTGGAAGCTCATTGAAGGCTATTTTGAAATAGGAAATATCGTCCGTTCAAAACTGGAAAGAAGCTTTCTGAGAAACTGCTCTGTGTTCCATGTATTCATCTCACAGAGTTACATCTTTCGCTTCAAGAAGCTTTTCGCTAAGGCTGTTCTTGTGGAATTGGCAAGGTGATATTTGGAAGCCCAAAGAGAGCTATCGTGAAAAGGGAAATATCTTCCGTTCAAAACTGGAAAGAAGCTTTCTGAGAAACTGCTCTGTGTTCTGTTAATTCATCTCACCGAGTTACATCGTTCCCTTCAAGAAGCCTATCACTAAGGCTGTTCTTGTGGAATTGGCAAAGGGATATTTGGAAGCCCATAGAGGGCTATGGTGAAAAGGAAATATCTTCCGTTCAAAACTGGAAAGATGCTTTCGGAGAAACTGCTCTGTGTTCTGTTAATTCATCTCACAGAGTTACATCTTTCCCTTCAAGAAGCCTTTCGCTAAGGCTGTACTTGTGGAATTGGCAAAGGGATATTTGGAAGCCCATAGAGGGCTATGGTGAAAAAGGAAATATCTTCCGTTCCAAACTGGAAAGAAGGTTTCTGAGAAAGTGCTCTGTGTTCTGTTAATTCATCTCACAGATTTACATCTTTCCCTTCAAGAAGCCTTTCGCTAGGGCTGTTCTTTTGGAATTGGCAAAGGGATATTTGGAAGCCCTTAGAGGTCTATGGTGAAAAAGGAAATATCATCCGTTCAAAACTGGAAAGAAGCTTTCTGAGAAACTGCTCTGTGTTCTGTTTATTCATCTCACAGAGTTACATCTTTCCCTTCAAGAAGCCTTTCGCTAAGGCTGTTCTTTTGGAATTGGCAAAGGGATATTTGGAAGCCCTTAGTGTGCTATGTTGAAATAGGAAATATCTTCCGTTCAAAACTGGAAAGAAGCTTTCTGAGAAACTGCTCTGTGTTCTGTTATTTCATCTCACAGAGTTACATCTCTACCTTCAAGAAGCCTTTCGCTAAGGCTGTTCTTGCGGAATTGGCAAAGGCATATTTGGAAGTCCATAGAGGGCTATGGTGAAAAAGGAAATATCTTCCGTTCAAAACTGGAAAGAAGCTTTCTGAGAAACTGCTCTGTGTTCTCTGAATTCATCTCACTGAGTTACATCTTTCCCTTCGAGAAGCCATTCGCTAAGGCTGTTCTTGTGGAATTGGCAAAGGGATATTTGGAAGACCATAGAGGGCTATGGTGAAAAAGGAATTATCTTCCGTTCAAAACTGGAAAGAAGCTTTCTGAGAAAGTGCTCTGTGTTCTTTTATTTCATCTCACAGAGTTACATCTTTCCCTTCAAGAAGCCTTTCGCTAAGGCTGTTCTTGTGGAATTGGCAAAGGGATATTTGGAAGCCCACAGAGGGCTATGGTGAAAAAGGGATTAGCTTCCGTTCAAACCTGGAAAGAAGCTTTCTGAGAAACTGTTCTGTGTTCTTTTAATTCATCTCACAGAGTTACATCTTTCCCTTTAAGAAGCCTTTTGCTAAGGCTGTTCTTGTGGAATTGGCAAAGGGATATTTATAAGCCCCTAGAGGGCAATGGTGAAAAAGGAAATATCTTCCGTTCAAAACTGGAAAGAAGCTTTCTGAGGAACTGCTCTCGGTTCTGTTAATTCATCTCACAGAATTACATCTTTCCCTTCAAGAAGCCTTTCGCTAAGGCTGTTCTTGTGGAATTGGCAAAGGGATATTTGGAAGCCCATAGAGGGCTATGGTGAAAAAGGAAATATCTTCCGTTCAAAACTGGAAAGAAGCTTTCTGAAAAACTGCTCTGTGTTCTGTTAATTCATCTCACAGAATTACATCTTTCCCTTCAAGAAGCCTTTCGCTAAGGCTGTTCTTCTGGAATTGGCAAAGGGATATTTGGAAGCCCATAGAGGGCTATGGTGAAAAAGGAAATATCTTCCGTTCAAAACTGGAAAGAAGCTTTCTGAGAAACTGCTCTGTGTTCTGTTAATTCATCTCACAGAGTTACATCTTTCCCTTCATGAAGCCTTTCGCTAAGGCTGTTCTTGTGGAATTGGCAAAGGGATATTTGGAAGTCCGTAAAGGGCTATGGTGAAAAAGGAAATATCTTCCGTTCAAAACTGGAAAGAATCTTTCTGAGAAACTACTCTGTGTTCTGTTAATTCATCGCCCAGAGTTACATCTTTCACTTCAAGAAGCCTTTCGCTAAGGCTATTCTTGTGGACTTGGCAAAGGGATATTTGGAAGCCCACAGAGGGCTATGTTGAAAAAGGAAATATCTTCCGTTCAAAACTGGAAAGAAGCTTTCTGAGAAACTGATCTGTGTTCTATTAATTCATCTCACAGAATTACATCTTTCCCTTCAAGAAGCCCTTCGCTAAGGCTGTTCTTGTGGAATTGGCAAAGGGATATTTGGAAGACCATAGAGGGCTATGGTGAAAAAGGAAATATCTTCTGTTGAAAACTGGAAAGAAGCTTTCTGAGAAACTTCTCTGTGTTCTGTTAATTCATCTCGCAGAGTTACATCTTTCCCTTCAAGAAGCCTATCGCTAAGGCTGTTCTTGTGGAATTGGCAAAGGGATATTTGGAAGCCCATAGAGGGCTAGGGTGAAAAAGGAAATATCTTCCGTTCAAAACTGGAAAGAAGCTTTCTGACAAACTGCTCTGTGTTCTGTTAATTCATCTCACAGAGTTACATCTTTCCCTTCAAGAAGCCTTTCGCTAAGGCTCTTCTGGTGGAATTGGCAAAGGGATATTTGGAAGCCCATATAGGGCTATGGTGAAAAAGGAATTATCTTCCGTTCAAAACTGGAAAGAAGCTTTCTGAGAAAGTGCTCTGTGTTCTGTTAATTCATCTCACAGAGTTACATCATTCCCTTCAAGGAGCCTTTCGCTAAGGCTGTTCTTGTGGAATTGGCAAAGGGATATTTGGAAGTCCGTAGAGGGCTATGGTGAAAAAGGAAATATCTTCCGTTCAAAACTGGAAAGAAGCTTTCTGAGAAACTGCTCTGTGTTCTGTTAATTCATCTCACAGAGTTACATCATTCCCTTCAAGAAGCCTTTCGCTAAGGCTGTTCTTGTGGAATTGGCAAAGGGATATTTGGAAGCCCATAGAGGGCTATGGTGAAAAAGTAAATATCCTCCGTTCAAAACTGGAAAGAAGCTTTTTGAGAAACTGCTCTGTGTTCTGTTAATTCATCTCACAGTGTTCCATCTTTCCCTTCAAGAAGCCTTTCGCTAAGGCTGTTCTTGTGGAATTGGCAAAGGGATATTTGGATGCCCATTGAAGACTACGGCGAAAAAGGAAATATCTTCCATTCAAAACTGGAAAGAAGCTTTCTGAGAAACTGCTCTGTGTTCTGTTAATTCATCTCACAGAGTTACATCTTTCCCTTCGAGAAGCCTTTCGCTAAGGCTGTTTTGTGGAATTGGCAAAGGGATATTTGGAAGCTCATAGAGGGCTATTTTGAAAAAGGAAATATCGTCCGTTCAAAACTGGAAAGAAGCTTTCTGAGAAACTGCTCTGTGTTCCGTGTATTCATCTCACAGAGTTACATCGTTCCCTTCAAGAAGCCTATCACTAAGGCTGTTCTTGTGGAATTGGCAATGTGATATTTGGAAGCCCAAAGAGAGCTATGGTGAAAAAGGAAATATCTTCCGTTCAAAACTGGAAAGAA
Source organism: Chlorocebus sabaeus (assembly GCF_047675955.1). Lineage (NCBI taxonomy): Eukaryota > Metazoa > Chordata > Mammalia > Primates > Cercopithecidae > Chlorocebus > Chlorocebus sabaeus. Next base: position 55,353,714 of record NC_132920.1, read on the forward strand.
GCTTTCTGGAAAGTGCTCTGTGTTCTGTTAATTTATCTCACAGAGTTACATCTTTCCCTTCAAGCAGCCTTTCGCTAAGGCTGTTCTTGTGGAATTGGCAAAGCGATATTTGGAAGCCCATAGAGGGCTATGGTGAAAAAGGAAATATCTTCCGTTCCAAACTGGAAAGAAGCTTTCTGAGAAACTGCTCTGTGTTCTGTTAATTCATCTCACAGAGTTACATCTTTCCCTTCAAGAAGCCTTTCGCTAAGGCTGTTCTTTTGGAATTGGCAAAGGGATATTTGGAAGCCCTAAGAGGTCTGTGGTGAAAAAGGAAATATCATCCGTTCAAAACTGGAAAGAAGCTTTCTGAGAAACTGCTCTGTGTTCTGTTTATTCATCTAACAGAGTTACATCTTTCCCTTCATGAAGCCTTTCGCTAAGGCTGTTCTTGTGGAATTGGCAAAGGGATATTTGGAAGCCCATAGAGGGCTATGTTGAAAAAGGAAATATCTTCCGTTCAAAACTGGAAAGAAGCTTTCTGAGAAACTGCTCTGTGTTCTGTTATTTCATCTCACAGAGTTACATCTCTACCTTCAAGAAGCCTTTCGCTAAGGCTGTTCTTGTGGAATTGGCAAAGGCATATTTGGAAGTCCATAGAGGGCTATGGTGAAAAAGGAAATATCTTCCGTTCAAAACTGGAAAGAAGCTTTCTGAGAAACTGCTCTGTGTTCTCTGAATTCATCTCACAGAGTTACATCTTTCCCTTCAAGAAGCCATTCGCTAAGGCTGTTCTTGTGGAATTGGCAAAGGGATATTTGGAAGCCCATAGAGAGCTATGGTGAAAAAGGAATTATCTTCCGTTCAAAACTGGAAAGAAGCTTTCTGAGAAAGTGCTCTGTGTTCTGTTAATTCATCTCACAGAGTTACATCATTCCCTTCAAGGAGCCTTTCGCTAAGGCTGTTCTTGTGGAATTGGCAAAGGGATATTTGGAAGCCCATAGAGGGCTATGGTGAAAAAGGGATTAGCTTCCGTTCAAACATGGAAAGAAGCTTTCTGAGAAACTGTTCTGTGTTCCTTTAATTCATCTCACAGAGTTACATCTTTCCCTTTAAGAAGCCTTTTGCTAAGGCTGTTCTTGTGGAATTGGCAAAGGGATATTTGGAAGACCCTAGAGGGCAATGTTGAAAAAGGAAATATCTTCCGTTCAAAACTGGAAAGAAGCGTTCTGAGAAACTGTTCTGTGTTCTGTTAATTCATCTCACAGAGTTAAATCTTTCCCTTCAAGAAGCCTTTCGCTAAGGCTGTTCTTGTGGAATTGGCAAAGGGATATTTGGAAGCCCATAGAGGGCTACGGTGAAAAAGGAAATATCTTCCGTTCAAAACAGGAAAGAAGCTTTCTGAGAAACTGCTCTGTGTTCTGTTAATTCATCTCACAGAGTTACATCTTTCCCTTCAAGAAGCCTTTCTCTAAGGCTGTTCGTGTGGAATTGGCAAAGGGATATTTGGAAGGCCATAGAGGGTTATGGTGAAAAAGGTAATATCCTCCTTTCAAAACTGGAAGGAAACTTTCTGAGAAACTGCTCTGTTTTCTGTTAATTCATCTCACAGAGTTACATCTTTCCCTTCATAAAGCCTTTCGCTAAAGCTGTTCTTGTGGAATTGGCAAAGGGATATTTGGAAGCCCATAGAGCGCTACGGTGAAAAAGGAAGTATCCTCCGTTCAAAACTGGAAAGAAGCTTTCTGAGAAACTGCTCTGTGTTCTGTTAATTCATCTCACAGTGTTACATCTTTCCCTTCAAGAAGCCTTTCGCTAAGGCTGTTCTTGTGGAATTGGCAAAGGGATATTTGGAAGTCCGTAGAGGGCTATGGTGAAAAAGGAAATATCTTCCGTTCAAAACTGGAAAGAATCTTTCTGAGAAGCTACTCTGTGTTCTGTTAATTCATCGCACAGAGTTACATCTTTCCCTTCAAGAAGCCTTTCGCTAAGGCTGTTCTTCTGGAATTGGCAAAGGGATATTTGGAAGCCCATAGAGGGCTATGGTGAAAAATGAAATATCTTCCGTTCAAAACTGGAAAGAAGCTTTCTGAGAAACTGCTCTGTGTTCTGTTAATTCATCTCACAGAGTTACATCTTTCCCTTCAAGAAGCCTTTCCCTAAGGCTCTTCTTGTTAAATTGGCAAAGGGATATTTGGAAGCCCATAGAGGGCTATGGTGAAAAAGGAAATATCTTCCGTTCAAAACTGGAAAGAAGCTTTCTGAGAAACTGCTCTGTGTTCTGTTAATTCATCTCACAGAGTTGAATCTTTCCCTTCAAGAAGCCCTTCGCTAAGGCTGTTCTTGTGGAATTGGCAAAGGGATATTTGGAAGACCATAGAGGGCTATGGTGAAAAAGGAAATATCTTCTGTTGAAAACTGGAAAGAAGCTTTCTGAGAAACTTCTCTGTGTTCTGTTAATTCATCTCGCAGAGTTACATCTTTCCCTTCAAGAAGCCTATCGCTAAGGCTGTTCTTGTGGAATTGGCAAAGGGATATTTGGAAGCCCACAGAGGGCTAGGGTGAAAAAGGAAATATCTTCCGTTCAAAACTGGAAAGAAGCTTTCTGAGAAACTGCTCTGTGTTCTGTTAATTCATCTCACAGAGTTACATCTTTCCCTTCAAGAAGCCTTTCGCTAAGGCTGTTCTGGTGGAATTGGCAAAGGGATATTTGGAAGCCCATATAGGGCTATGGTGAAAAATTAGTTATCTTCCGTTCAAAACTGGAAAGAAGCTTTCTGAGAAAGTGCTCTGTGTTCTGTTAATTCATCTCACAGAGTTACATCTTTCCCTTCAAGAAGCCTTTCGCTAAGGCTGTTCTTTTGGAATTGGCAAAGGGATATTTGGAAGCCCTAAGAGGTCTGTGGTGAAAAAGGAAATATCATCCGTTCAAAACTGGAAAGAAGCTTTCTGAGAAACTGCTCTGTGTTCTGTTTATTCATCTAACAGAGTTACATCTTTCCCTTCATGAAGCCTTTCGCTAAGGCTGTTCTTGTGGAATTGGCAAAGGGATATTTGGAAGCCCATAGAGGGCTATGTTGAAAAAGGAAATATCTTCCGTTCAAAACTGGAAAGAAGCTTTCTGAGAAACTGCTCTGTGTTCTGTTATTTCATCTCACAGAGTTACATCTCTACCTTCAAGAAGCCTTTCGCTAAGGCTGTTCTTGTGGAATTGGCAAAGGCATATTTGGAAGTCCATAGAGGGCTATGGTGAAAAAGGAAATATCTTCCGTTCAAAACTGGAAAGAAGCTTTCTGAGAAACTGCTCTGTGTTCTCTGAATTCATCTCACAGAGTTACATCTTTCCCTTCAAGAAGCCATTCGCTAAGGCTGTTCTTGTGGAATTGGCAAAGGGATATTTGGAAGCCCATAGAGGGCTATGGTGAAAAAGGAATTATCTTCCGTTCAAAACTGGAAAGAAGCTTTCTGAGAAAGTGCTCTGTGTTCTGTTAATTCATCTCACAGAGTTACATCATTCCCTTCAAGGAGCCTTTCGCTAAGGCTGTTCTTGTGGAATTGGCAAAGGGATATTTGGAAGCCCATAGAGGGCTATGGTGAAAAAGGGATTAGCTTCCGTTCAAACATGGAAAGAAGCTTTCTGAGAAACTGTTCTGTGTTCCTTTAATTCATCTCACAGAGTTACATCTTTCCCTTTAAGAAGCCTTTTGCTAAGGCTGTTCTTGTGGAATTGGCAAAGGGATATTTGGAAGACCCTAGAGGGCAATGGTGAAAAAGGAAATATCTTCCGTTCAAAACTGGAAAGAAGCGTTCTGAGAAACTGTTCTGTATTCTGTTAATTCATCTCACAGAGTTAAATCTTTCCCTTCAAGAAGCCTTTCGCTAAGGCTGTTCTTGTGGAATTGGCAAAGGGATATTTGGAAGCCCATAGAGGGCTACGGTGAAAAAGGAAATATCTTCCGTTCAAAACAGGAAAGAAGCTTTCTGAGAAACTGCTCTGTGTTCTGTTAATTCATCTCACAGAGTTACATCTTTCCCTTCAAGAAGCCTTTCTCTAAGGCTGTTCTTGTGGAATTGGCAAAGGGATATTTGGAAGGCCATAGAGGGTTATGGTGAAAAAGGAAATATCCTCCTTTCAAAACTGGAAGGAAACTTTCTGAGAAACTGCTCTGTTTTCTGTTAATTCATCTCACAGAGTTACATCTTTCCCTTCATAAAGCCTTTCGCTAAAGCTGTTCTTGTTTAATTGGCAAAGGGATATTTGGAAGAACATAGAGCGCTACGGTGAAAAAGGAAGTATCCTCCGTTCAAAACTGGAAAGAAGCTTTCTGAGAAACTGCTCTGTGTTCTGTTAATTCATCTCACAGTGTTACATCTTTCCCTTCAAGAAGCCTTTCGCTAAGGCTGTTCTTGTGGAATTGGCAAAGGGATATTTGGAAGTCCGTAGAGGGCTATGGTGAAAAAGGAAATATCTTCCGTTCAAAACTGGAAAGAATCTTTCTGAGAAGCTACTCTGTGTTCTGTTAATTCATCGCACAGAGTTACATCTTTCCCTTCAAGAAGCCTTTCGCTAAGGCTGTTCTTCTGGAATTGGCAAAGGGATATTTGGAAGCCCATAGAGGGCTATGGTGAAAAATGAAATATCTTCCGTTCAAAACTGGAAAGAAGCTTTCTGAGAAACTGCTCTGTGTTCTGTTAATTCATCTCACAGAGTTACATCTTTCCCTTCAAGAAGCCTTTCCCTAAGGCTCTTCTTGTTAAATTGGCAAAGGGATATTTGGAAGCCCATAGAGGGCTATGGTGAAAAAGGAAATATCTTCCGTTCAAAACTGGAAAGAAGCTTTCTGAGAAACTGCTCTGTGTTCTGTTAATTCATCTCACAGAGTTGAATCTTTCCCTTCAAGAAGCCCTTCGCTAAGGCTGTTCTTGTGGAATTGGCAAAGGGATATTTGGAAGACCATAGAGGGCTATGGTGAAAAAGGAAATATCTTCTGTTGAAAACTGGAAAGAAGCTTTCTGAGAAACTTCTCTGTGTTCTGTTAATTCATCTCGCAGAGTTACATCTTTCCCTTCAAGAAGCCTATCGCTAAGGCTGTTCTTGTGGAATTGGCAAAGGGATATTTGGAAGCCCACAGAGGGCTAGGGTGAAAAAGGAAATATCTTCCGTTCAAAACTGGAAAGAAGCTTTCTGAGAAACTGCTCTGTGTTCTGTTAATTCATCTCACAGAGTTACATCTTTCCCTTCAAGAAGCCTTTCGCTAAGGCTGTTCTGGTGGAATTGGCAAAGGGATATTTGGAAGCCCATATAGGGCTATGGTGAAAAATTAGTTATCTTCCGTTCAAAACTGGAAAGAAGCTTTCTGAGAAAGTGCTCTGTGTTCTGTTAATTCATCTCACAGAGTTACATCATTCCCTTCAAGGAGCCTTTCGCTAAGGCTGTTCTTGTGGAATTGGCAAAGGGATATTTGGAAGTCCGTAGAGGGCTATGGTGAAAAAGGAAATATCTTCCGTTCAAAACTGGAAAGAAGCTTTCTGAGAAACTGCTCTGTGTTCTGTTAATTCATCTCACAGAGTTACATCATTCCCTTCATGAAGCCTTTCGCTAAGGCTGTTCTTGTGGAATTGGCAAAGGGATATTTGGAAGCCCATAGAGGGCTATGGTGAAAAAGGAAATATCTTCCGTTCAAAACTGGAAAGAAGCTTTCTGAGAAACTGCTCTGTGTTCTGTTAATTCATCTCAGAGATTTACATCTTTCCCTTCAAGAAGCCTTTCGCTAAGGCTGTTCTTGTGGAATTGGCAAAGGGATATTTGGAAGACCATAGAGGGCTACGGTGAAAAAGCAAATATCTTCCGTTCAAAACTGGAAAGAAGCTTTCTGAGGAACTGCTCTGTGTTCTGTTAATACATCTCACAGAGTTACATCTTTCCCTTCAAGAAGCCTTTCGCTAATGCTGTTCTTGTGGAATTGGCAAAGGGATATTTGGAAGCCCATAGAGGGCTATGTTGAAAAAGGAAATATCTTCCGTTCAAAACTGGAAAGAAGCTTTCTGAGAAACTGCTCTGTGTTCTGTGAATTCATCTCAGAGAGTTACATCTTTCCCTTCAAGAAGCCTTTCGCTAAGGCTGTTCTTGTGGAATTGGCAAAGGGATATTTGGAAGACCATAGAGGGCTATGGTGAAAAAGGAAATATCTTCTGTTGAAAACTGGAAAGAAGCTTTCTGAGAAACTTCTCTGTGTTCTGTTAATTCATCTCGCAGAGTTACATCTTTCCCTTCAAGAAGCCTATCGCTAAGGCTGTTCTTGTGGAATTGGCAAAGGGATATTTGGAAGCCCACAGAGGGCTAGGGTGAAAAAGGAAATATCTTCCGTTCAAAACTGGAAAGAAGCTTTCTGAGAAACTGCTCTGTGTTCTGTTAATTCATCTCACAGAGTTACATCTTTCCCTTCAAGAAGCCTTTCGCTAAGGCTGTTCTGGTGGAATTGGCAAAGGGATATTTGGAAGCCCATATAGGGCTATGGTGAAAAATTAGTTATCTTCCGTTCAAAACTGGAAAGAAGCTTTCTGAGAAAGTGCTCTGTGTTCTGTTAATTCATCTCACAGAGTTACATCATTCCCTTCAAGGAGCCTTTCGCTAAGGCTGTTCTTGTGGAATTGGCAAAGGGATATTTGGAAGTCCGTAGAGGGCTATGGTGAAAAAGGAAATATCTTCCGTTCAAAACTGGAAAGAAGCTTTCTGAGAAACTGCTCTGTGTTCTGTTAATTCATCTCACAGAGTTACATCATTCCCTTCATGAAGCCTTTCGCTAAGGCTGTTCTTGTGGAATTGGCAAAGGGATATTTGGAAGCCCATAGAGGGCTATGGTGAAAAAGGAAATATCTTCCGTTCAAAACTGGAAAGAAGCTTTCTGAGAAACTGCTCTGTGTTCTGTTAATTCATCTCAGAGATTTACATCTTTCCCTTCAAGAAGCCTTTCGCTAAGGCTGTTCTTGTGGAATTGGCAAAGGGATATTTGGAAGACCATAGAGGGCTACGGTGAAAAAGCAAATATCTTCCGTTCAAAACTGGAAAGAAGCTTTCTGAGGAACTGCTCTGTGTTCTGTTAATACATCTCACAGAGTTACATCTTTCCCTTCAAGAAGCCTTTCGCTAATGCTGTTCTTGTGGAATTGGCAAAGGGATATTTGGAAGCCCATAGAGGGCTATGGTGAAAAAGGAAATATCTTCCATTCAAAACTGGAAAGAAGCTTTCTGAGAAACTGCTCTGTGTTCTGTGAATTCATCTCAGAGAGTTACATCTTTCCCTTCAAGAAGCCTTTCGCTAAGGCTGTTCTTGTGGAATTGGCAAAGGGATATTTGGAAGCCCATAGAGGGCTATGGTGAAAAAGTAAATATCCTCCGTTCAAAACTGGAAAGAAGCTTTTTGAGAAACTGCTCTGTGTTCTGTTAATTCATCTCACAGTGTTACATCTTTCCCTTCAAGAAGCCTTTCGCTAAGGCTGTTCTTGTGGAATTGGCAAAGGGATATTTGGATGCCCATTGAGGACTACGGCGAAAAAGGAAATATCTTCCATTCAAAACTGGAAAGAAGCATTCTGAGAAACTGCTCTGTGTTCTGTTAATTCATCTCACAGAGTTACATCTTTCCCTTCAAGAAGCCTTTCGCTAAGGCTGTTCTTGTGGAATTGGCAAAGGGATATTTGGAAGCTCATAGAGGGCTATTTTGAAAAAGGAAATATCGTCCGTTCAAAACTGGAAAGAAGCTTTCTGAGAAACTGCTCTGTGTTCCGTGTATTCATCTCACAGAGTTACATCGTTCGCTTCAAGAAGCCTATCACTAAGGCTGTTCTTGTGGAATTGGCAAAGGGATATTTGGAAGCCCATAGAGGGCTATGGTGAAAAAGGAAATATCTTCCGTTCAAAACTGGAAAGAAGCTTTCGGAGAAACTGCTCTGTGTTCTGTTAATTCATCTCACAGAGTTACATCTTTCCCTTCAAGAAGCCTTTCGCTAAGGCTGTACTTGTGCAATTGGCAAAGGGATATTTGGAAGCCCATAGAGGGCTATGGTGAAAAAGGAAATATCTTCCGTTCCAAACTGGAAACAAGCTTTCTGAGAAAGTGCTCTGTGTTCTGTTAATTCATCTCACAGAGTTACATCTTTCCCTTCAAGAAGCCTTTCGCTAGGGCTGTTCTTTTGGAATTGGCAAAGGGATATTTGGAAGCCCTTAGAGGTCTATGGTGAAAAAGGAAATATCATCCGTTCAAAACTGGAAAGAAGCTTTCTGAGAAACTGCTCTGTGTTCTGTTTATTCATCTCACAGAGTTACATCTTTACCTTTAAGAAGCCTTTCGCTAAGGCTGTTCTTGTGGAATTTGCAAAGGGATATTTATAAGCCCCTAGAGGGCAATGGTGAAAAAGGAAATATCTTCCGTTCAAAACTGGAAAGAAGCTTTCTGAGGAACTGCTCTCGGTTTTGTTAATTCATCTCACAGAATTACATCTTTCCCTTCAAGAAGCCTTTCGCTAAGGCTGTTCTTGTGGAATTGGCAAAGGGATATTTTGAAGCCCATAGTGGGCTATGGTGAAAAAGGAAATATCTTCCGTTCAAAACTGGAAAGAAGCTTTCTGAAAAACTGCTCTGTGTTCTGTTAATTCATCTCACAGAGTTACATCTTTCCCTTCAAGAAGCCTTTCGCTAAGGCTGTTCTTCTGGAATTGGCAAAGGGATATTTGGAAGCCCATAGAGGGCTATGGTGAAAAATGAAATATCTTCCGTTCAAACCTGGAAAGAAGCTTTCTGAGAAACTGCTCTGTGTTCTGTTAATTCATCTCACAGAGTTACATCTTTCCCTTCAAGAAGCCTTTCCCTAAGGCTCTTCTTGTTAAATTGGCAAAGGGATATTTGGAAGCCCTTAGAGGGCTATGGTGAAAAAGGAAATATCTTCCGTTCAAAACTGGAAAGAAGCTTTCTGAGAAACTGCTCTGTGTTCTGTTAATTCATCTCACAGAGTTACATCTTTACCTTCAAGAAGCCTTTCGCTAAGGCTGTTCTTGTGGAATTGGCAAAGGGATATTTGGAAGCCCATAGAGGGCTATGGTGAAAAAGGTAATATCTTCCGTTCAAAACTGCAAAGAAGGTTTCTGAGAAACTGCTCTGTGTTCTGTTAATTCACCTCACAGAGTTACATCTTTCCCTTCAAGAATCCTTTCGATAAGGCTGTTCTTGTGGAATTGGCAAAGGGATATTTGGAAGCCCATAGAGGGCTATGGTGAAAAAGGAATTATCTTCCGTTCAAAACTGGAAAGAAGCTTTCTGAGAAAGTGCTCTGTGTTCTGTTAATTCATCTCACAGAGTTACATCATTCCCTTCAAGGAGCCTTTCGCTAAGGCTGTTCTTGTGGAATTGGCAAAGGGATATTTGGAAGCCCATAGAGGGCTATGGTGAAAAAGGGTTTAGCTTCCGTTCAAACATGGAAAGAAGCTTTCTGAGAAACTGTTCTGTGTTCCTTTAATTCATCTCACAGAGTTACATCTTTCCCTTTAAGAAGCCTTTTGCTAAGGCTGTTCTTGTGGAATTGGCAAAGGGATATTTGGAAGACCCTAGAGGGCAATGGTGAAAAAGGAAATATCTTCCGTTCAAAACTGGAAAGAAGCGTTCTGAGAAACTGTTCTGTATTCTGTTAATTCATCTCACAGAGTTAAATCTTTCCCTTCAAGAAGCCTTTCGCTAAGGCTGTTCTTGTGGAATTGGCAAAGGGATATTTGGAAGCCCATAGAGGGCTACGGTGAAAAAGGAAATATCTTCCGTTCAAAACAGGAAAGAAGCTTTCTGAGAAACTGCTCTGTGTTCTGTTAATTCATCTCACAGAGTTACATCTTTCCCTTCAAGAAGCCTTTCTCTAAGGCTGTTCTTGTGGAATTGGCAAAGGGATATTTGGAAGGCCATAGAGGGTTATGGTGAAAAAGGAAATATCCTCCTTTCAAAACTGGAAGGAAACTTTCTGAGAAACTGCTCTGTTTTCTGTTAATTCATCTCACAGAGTTACATCTTTCCCTTCATAAAGCCTTTCGCTAAAGCTGTTCTTGTTTAATTGGCAAAGGGATATTTGGAAGAACATAGAGCGCTACGGTGAAAAAGGAAGTATCCTCCGTTCAAAACTGGAAAGAAGCTTTCTGAGAAACTGCTCTGTGTTCTGTTAATTCATCTCACAGTGTTACATCTTTCCCTTCAAGAAGCCTTTCGCTAAGGCTGTTCTTGTGGAATTGGCAAAGGGATATTTGGAAGTCCGTAGAGGGCTATGGTGAAAAAGGAAATATCTTCCGTTCAAAACTGGAAAGAATCTTTCTGAGAAGCTACTCTGTGTTCTGTTAATTCATCGCACAGAGTTACATCTTTCCCTTCAAGAAGCCTTTCGCTAAGGCTGTTCTTCTGGAATTGGCAAAGGGATATTTGGAAGCCCATAGAGGGCTATGGTGAAAAATGAAATATCTTCCGTTCAAAACTGGAAAGAAGCTTTCTGAGAAACTGCTCTGTGTTCTGTTAATTCATCTCACAGAGTTACATCTTTCCCTTCAAGAAGCCTTTCCCTAAGGCTCTTCTTGTTAAATTGGCAAAGGGATATTTGGAAGCCCATAGAGGGCTATGGTGAAAAAGGAAATATCTTCCGTTCAAAACTGGAAAGAAGCTTTCTGAGAAACTGCTCTGTGTTCTGTTAATTCATCTCACAGAGTTGAATCTTTCCCTTCAAGAAGCCCTTCGCTAAGGCTGTTCTTGTGGAATTGGCAAAGGGATATTTGGAAGACCATAGAGGGCTATGGTGAAAAAGGAAATATCTTCTGTTGAAAACTGGAAAGAAGCTTTCTGAGAAACTTCTCTGTGTTCTGTTAATTCATCTCGCAGAGTTACATCTTTCCCTTCAAGAAGCCTATCGCTAAGGCTGTTCTTGTGGAATTGGCAAAGGGATATTTGGAAGCCCACAGAGGGCTAGGGTGAAAAAGGAAATATCTTCCGTTCAAAACTGGAAAGAAGCTTTCTGAGAAACTGCTCTGTGTTCTGTTAATTCATCTCACAGAGTTACATCTTTCCCTTCAAGAAGCCTTTCGCTAAGGCTGTTCTGGTGGAATTGGCAAAGGGATATTTGGAAGCCCATATAGGGCTATGGTGAAAAATTAGTTATCTTCCGTTCAAAACTGGAAAGAAGCTTTCTGAGAAAGTGCTCTGTGTTCTGTTAATTCATCTCACAGAGTTACATCATTCCCTTCAAGGAGCCTTTCGCTAAGGCTGTTCTTGTGGAATTGGCAAAGGGATATTTGGAAGTCCGTAGAGGGCTATGGTGAAAAAGGAAATATCTTCCGTTCAAAACTGGAAAGAAGCTTTCTGAGAAACTGCTCTGTGTTCTGTTAATTCATCTCACAGAGTTACATCATTCCCTTCATGAAGCCTTTCGCTAAGGCTGTTCTTGTGGAATTGGCAAAGGGATATTTGGAAGCCCATAGAGGGCTATGGTGAAAAAGGAAATATCTTCCGTTCAAAACTGGAAAGAAGCTTTCTGAGAAACTGCTCTGTGTTCTGTTAATTCATCTCAGAGATTTACATCTTTCCCTTCAAGAAGCCTTTCGCTAAGGCTGTTCTTGTGGAATTGGCAAAGGGATATTTGGAAGACCATAGAGGGCTACGGTGAAAAAGCAAATATCTTCCGTTCAAAACTGGAAAGAAGCTTTCTGAGGAACTGCTCTGTGTTCTGTTAATACATCTCACAGAGTTACATCTTTCCCTTCAAGAAGCCTTTCGCTAATGCTGTTCTTGTGGAATTGGCAAAGGGATATTTGGAAGCCCATAGAGGGCTATGGTGAAAAAGGAAATATCTTCCATTCAAAACTGGAAAGAAGCTTTCTGAGAAACTGCTCTGTGTTCTGTGAATTCATCTCAGAGAGTTACATCTTTCCCTTCAAGAAGCCTTTCGCTAAGGCTGTTCTTGTGGAATTGGCAAAGGGATATTTGGAAGCCCATAGAGGGCTATGGTGAAAAAGTAAATATCCTCCGTTCAAAACTGGAAAGAAGCTTTTTGAGAAACTGCTCTGTGTTCTGTTAATTCATCTCACAGTGTTACATCTTTCCCTTCAAGAAGCCTTTCGCTAAGGCTGTTCTTGTGGAATTGGCAAAGGGATATTTGGATGCCCATTGAGGACTACGGCGAAAAAGGAAATATCTTCCATTCAAAACTGGAAAGAAGCATTCTGAGAAACTGCTCTGTGTTCTGTTTATTCATCTCACAGAGTTACATCTTTACCTTTAAGAAGCCTTTCGCTAAGGCTGTTCTTGTGGAATTTGCAAAGGGATATTTATAAGCCCCTAGAGGGCAATGGTGAAAAAGGAAATATCTTCCGTTCAAAACTGGAAAGAAGCTTTCTGAGGAACTGCTCTCGGTTTTGTTAATTCATCTCACAGAATTACATCTTTCCCTTCAAGAAGCCTTTCGCTAAGGCTGTTCTTGTGGAATTGGCAAAGGGATATTTTGAAGCCCATAGTGGGCTATGGTGAAAAAGGAAATATCTTCCGTTCAAAACTGGAAAGAAGCTTTCTGAAAAACTGCTCTGTGTTCTGTTAATTCGTCTCACAGAGTTACATCTTTCCCTTCAAGAAGCCTTTCGCTAAGGCTGTTCTTCTGGAATTGGCAAAGGGATATTTGGAAGCCCATAGAGGGCTATGGTGAAAAATGAAATATCTTCCGTTCAAACCTGGAAAGAAGCTTTCTGAGAAACTGCTCTGTGTTCTGTTAATTCATCTCACAGAGTTACATCTTTCCCTTCAAGAAGCCTTTCCCTAAGGCTCTTCTTGTTAAATTGGCAAAGGGATATTTGGAAGCCCTTAGAGGGCTATGGTGAAAAAGGAAATATCTTCCGTTCAAAACTGGAAAGAAGCTTTCTGAGAAACTGCTCTGTGTTCTGTTAATTCATCTCACAGAGTTACATCTTTACCTTCAAGAAGCCTTTCGCTAAGCCTGTTCTTGTGGAATTGGCAAAGGGATATTTGGAAGCCCATAGAGGGCTATGGTGAAAAAGGTAATATCTTCCGTTCAAAACTGCAAAGAAGGTTTCTGAGAAACTGCTCTGTGTTCTGTTAATTCACCTCACAGAGTTACATCTTTCCCTTCAAGAATCCTTTCGATAAGGTTGTTCTTGTGGAATTGGCAAAGGGATATTTGGAAGCCCATAGAGGGCTATGGTGAAAAAAGAAATATCTTCCGTTCAAAACTGGAAAGAAGCTTTCTGAGAAACTGCTCTGTGTTCTCTGAATTCATCCCATAGAGTTACATCTTTCCCTTCAAGAGGTCTTTCGCTAAGGCTGTTCTTGTGGAATTGGCAAAGGGATATTTGGAAGCCCATAGAGGGCTATGGTGAAAAAGGGAATATCTTCCGTTCAAAACTGGAAAGAAGCTTTCTGAGAAACTGCTCTGTGTTCTATTAATTCATCTCACAGAGTTACATCTTTCCTTTCAAGAAGCCTTTCGCTAATACTGTTCTTGTGGAATTGGCAAAGGGATATTTGGAAGCCCCTAGAGGGCTACGGTGAAAAAGGAAATATCTTCCGTTCAATACTGGAAAGAAGCGTTCTGAGAAACTGCTCTGTGTTCTGTTAATTCATCTCACAGAGTTAAATCTTTCCCTTCAAGAAGCCTTTCGCTAAGGCTGTTCTTGTGGAATTGGGAAAGGGATATTTGGAAGCCAATAGAGGGCTACGGTGAAAAAGGAAATATCTTAAGTTCAAAACAGGAAAGAAGCTTTCTGAGAAACTGCTCTGTGTTCTGTGAATTCATCTCACAGAGTTACATCTTTCCCTTTAAGAAGCCTTTCGCTAAGGCTGTTCTTGTGGAATTGGCAAGGGGATATTTGGAAGCCCATAGAGGGCTATGGTGAAAAAGGAAATATCTTCCGTTCAAAACTGGAAAGAAGCTTTCTGAGAACCTGCTCTGTGTTCTGTGAATTCATCTCACAGAGTTACAACTTTCCTTTCAAGAAGCCTTTCGCTAAGGCTGTTCTTATGGAATTGTCAAAGTGATATTTGGTAGCCCATAGAGAGCTATGGTGAAAAAGGAAATATCTTCCGTTCAAAACCGGAAAGAAGCTTTCTGAGAAACTGCTCTGTGTTCTGTTAATTCATCTCACAGAGTTACATCTTTCCCTTGAAGAAGCCTTTCGCTAAGGCTGTTATGTGGAATTGGTAAAGGGATGTGTGGAAGCCCATAGAGGGCTATGGTGAAAGAGGAATTATCTTCCGTTCAAAACTGGAAAGAACCTTTCTGAGAAACTGCTCTGTGTTCTGTTAATTCATCTCACAGAGTTACATCTTTCCCTTCATGAAGCCTTTCGCTAAGGCTGTTCTTGTGGAATTGGCAAAGGGATATTTGGAAGCCCCTAGAGGGCAATGGTGAAAAAGGAAATATCTTCCGTTCAAAACTGGAAAGAAGCTTTCTGAGGAACTGCTCTCGGTTCTGTTAATTCATCTCACAGAATTACATCTTTCCCTTCAAGTAGCCTTTCGCTAAGGCTGTTCTTGTGGAATTGGTAAAGGGATATTTGGAAGCCCATAGAGGGCTATGGTGAAAAAGGAAATATCTTCCGTTGAAAACTGGAAAGAATCTTTCTAAGAAACTGTTCTGTGTTCTGTTAATTCATATCACACAGTTACATCTTTCCCTTGAAGAAGCCTTTCGCTAAGGCTGTTCTTGGGGAACTGGCAAAATGATATTTGGAAGCCCTTAGAGGGCTATGGTGAAAAAGGAAATATCTTCCGTTCAAAACTGGAAAGAAGCTTTCTGAGAAACTGCTCTGTGTTCTGTTATTTCATCTCACAGAGTTACATCTCTACCTTCAAGAAGCCTTTCGCTAAGGCTGTTCTTGTGGAATTGGCAAAGGCATATTTGGAAGCAGGTAGAGGGCTTTGGTGAAAAAGGAAATATCTTCCGTTCAAAACTGGAAAGAAGCTTTCTGAGAAACTGCTCTGTGTTCTGTTAATTCATTTCAAGAATTACATCTTTCCCTTCAAGGAGACTTTCGCTAAGGCTGTTCTTGTGGAATTGGCAAAGGGATATTTGGAAGCCCTTAGAGGGCTATGGTGAAAATGGAAATATCTTCCGTTCAAAACTGGAAAGAAGCTTCCTAAGAAACTGCTCTGTGTTCTCTTAATTCATCTCACAGAGTTACGTCTTTCCCTTCAAGAAGCCTTTCGCTAAGGCTGTTCTTGTGGAATTGGCAAAGGGATATTTGGAAGCCCTTAGAGGGCTATGGTGAAAAAGGAAATATCTTCCGTTCAAACCTGGAAAGAAGCTTTCTGAGAAACTGCTCTGTGTTCTGTTAATTCAGCTCACAGAGTTACAACTTTCCCTTCAAGAAGCCTTTCGCTAAGGCTGTTCTTGTGGAATTGGCAAAGGGATATTTGGAAGCCCATAGAGGGCTATTTTGAAAAAAGCAATATCTTCCGTTCAAAACTGGAAAGAAGCTTTCTGAGAAACTGCTCTGTGTTCTCTGAATTCATCCCAGAGAGTTACATCTTTCCCTTCAAGAGGACTTTCGCTACGGTTGTTCTTGTGAAATTGCCAAAGTGATATTTGGAAGCCCATAGAGGGCTATGGTGAAAAAGGAAATATCTTCCGTTCAAAACTGGAAAGAAGCTTTATGAGAAACTGCTCTGTGTTCTGTAAATTCATCTCACAGAGTTACATCTTCCCTTTCAAGAAGCCTTTCGCTAAGGCTGTTCTTGTGGAATTGGCAAAGTGATATTTTGAAGCCCATAGAGTTCTACGGTGAAAAAAGAAATATCTTCCGTTCAAAACTGGAAAGAAGCTTTCTGAGAAACTGCTCTGTGTTCTCTGAATTCATCCCACAGAGTTACATCTTTTCCTTCAAGAGGCCTTTTGCTAAGGCTGTTTTGTGGAATTGGCAAAGGGATATTTGGAAGCCCATAGAAGGCTATGGTGAAAAAGGAAATATCTTCCGTTCAAAACTGGAAAGAAGCTTTCTGAGAAACTGCTCTGTGTTCTGCTAATTCATCTCACAGAGTTACATCTTTCCCTTCAAGAAGCGTTTGGCTAAGGCTATTCTTGTGGAATTGGCAAAGGGATATTTGGAAGCCCATAGAGGGCTACGGTGAAAAAGGAAATATCTTCCGTTCAAAAGTGGAAAGAAGGTCTGAGAAACTGCTCTGTGTTCTGTGAATTCATCTCACAGAGTTACATCTTTCCCTTCAAGAAGCCTTTCGGTAAGGCTGTTCTTCTGGAATTGGCAAAGGGATATTTGGAAGCCCATAGAGGGCTATGGTGAAAAAGGAAATATCTTCCGTTCAAAACTTGAAAGAAGCTTTCTGAGAAACTGCTCTGTGTTCTGTTAATTCATCTCACAGAGTTACATCTTTCCCTTCAAGAAGCCTTTCGCTAAGGCGGTTCTTCTGGAATTGGCAAAGGGATATTTGGAAGCCCATAGAGGGCTATGGTGAAAAAGGAAATATCTTCCGTTCAAAACTGGAAAGAGGCTTTCTGAGAAACTGCTCTGTGTTCTGTTAATTCATCTCACAGAGTTACATCTTTCCCTTCAAGAACCCTTTCCCTAAGGCTGTTCTTGTTAAATTGGCAAAGGGATATTTGGAAGCCCTTAGAGGGCTATGGTGAAAAAGGAAATATCTTCCCTTCAAAACTGGAAAGAAGCTTTCTGAGAAACTGCTCTGTGTTCTGTTAATTCATCTCACAGAGTTACATCTTTCACTTCAAGAAGCCTTTCTCTAAGGCTGTTCTGGTGGAATGGGCAAAGGGATATTTGGAAGCCCATAGAGGGCTATGGTGAAAAAAGAAATATCTTCCGTTCAAAATTGGAAAGAAGCTTTCTGAGAAACTGCTCTGTGTTCTCTGAATTCATCCCATAGAGTTACATCTTTCCCTTCAAGAAGCCTTTCGCTAAGGCTGTTCTTCTGGAATTGGCAAAGGGATATTTGGAAGCCCTTAGAGGGCTATGGTGAAAAAGGAAATATCTTCCGTTCAAAACTGGAAAGAGGCTTTCTGAGAAACTGCTCTGTGTTCTGTTAATTCATCTCACAGAGTTACATCTTTCCCTTCAAGAAGTCTTTCCCTAAGGCTGTTCTTGTGGAATTGGCAAAGTGATATTTGGAAGCCCATAGAGGGCTACGCTGAAAAAGGAAATATCTTCCGTTCAAAACTGGAAAGAAGCTTTCTGAGAAACTGCTCTGTGTTCTGTTAGTTCATCTCACAGAGTTACATCTTTCCCTTAAAGAAGCCTTTCGCTAAGGCTGTTCCTGTGGAATTGGCAAAGTTATATTTGGAAGCCCATAGAGGGCTATGGTGAAAAAGGAAATATCTTCCGTTCAAAACTGGAAAGAAGCTTTCTGAGAAACTGCTCTGTGTTCTGTTAATTCATCTCACAGAGTTACATCTTTCCCTTCAAGAAGCCTTTCCCTAAGGCTGTTCTTGTTAAATTGGCAAAGGGATATTTGGAAGCCCTTAGAGGGCTATGGTGAAAAAGGAAATATCCTCCGTTCTAAACTGGAAAGAAGCTTTCTGAGAAACT
The DNA here is from genome assembly GCF_047675955.1 of Chlorocebus sabaeus. Lineage (NCBI taxonomy): Eukaryota > Metazoa > Chordata > Mammalia > Primates > Cercopithecidae > Chlorocebus > Chlorocebus sabaeus. The sequence continues at coordinate 55,371,267 of NC_132920.1, forward strand.
GCTCTGCGTTCTGTTAATTCATCTCACAGAGTTACATCTTTCCCTTCAAGAAGACTTTCGCTAAGGCTGTTCTTGTGGAATTGGCAAAGGGATATTTGGAAGCCCATAGAGGGCTATGGTGAAAAAGGAAATATCTTCCGTTCAAAACTGGAAAGAAGCTTTCTGAGAAACTGCTCTGTGTTCTGTTAATTCATCTCACAGATTTACATCTTTCCTTTCAAGAAGCCTTTCGCTAAGGCTGTTCTTGTGGAATAGGCAAAGGGATATTTGGAAGCCCATAAAGGGCTATGGTGAAAAAGGAAATATCTTCCGTTCAAAACTTGAAAGAAGCTTTCTGAGAAACTGCTCTGTGTTCTGTTTATTCATCTTAGAGAATTACATCTTTCCCTTCAAGAAGTCTTTCGCTAAGGCTGTTCTTGTGGAATTGGCAAAGGGATATTTGGAAGCCCATAGAGGGCTATGGTGAAAAAGGAAATATCTTCCGTTCAAAACTGGAAAGAAGCTTTCTGAGAAACTGCTCTGTGTTCTGTTAATTCATCTCACAGAGTTACATCTTTCCCTTCAAGAAGCCTTTCGCTAAGGCTGTTCCTGTGGAATTGGCAAAGGGATATTTGGAAGCCCATAGAGTGCTATGGTGAAAAAGGAAATATCTTCCGTTCAAAACTGGAAAGAAGCTTTCTGAGAAACTGCTCTGTGTTCTGTTAATTCATCTCACAGAGTTACATCTTTCCCTTCAAGAAGCCTTTCCCTATGTCTGTTCTTGTTAAATTGGCAAAGGGATATTTGGAAGCCCTTAGAGGGCTATGGTGAAAAAGGAAATATCCTCCGTTCAAAACTGGAAAGAAGCTTTCTGAGAAACTGCTCTGTGTTCTGTTAATTCATCTCACAGAGTTACATCTTTCCCTTCGAGAAGATTTTCGCTAAGGCTGTTCTTGTGGAATTGGCAAAGGGATATTTGGAAGCCCATAGAGGGCTCTGGTGAAAATGGAAATATCTTCCGTTCAAAACTTGAAAGAAGCTTTCTGAGAAACTGCTCTGTGTTCTGTTAATTCCTCTCACAGAGTTACATCTTTCCCTTCAAGAAGCCTTTCTCTAAGGCTGTACTTGTGGAATTGGCAAAGGGATATTTGGAAGCCCATAGAGGGCTATGGTGAAAAAGGAAATATCTTCCGTTCAAAACTGGAAACAAGCTTTCTGAGAAACTGCTCTGTGTTCTGTTAATTCATCTCACAGAGTTACATCTTTCCTTTCAAGAAGCCTTTCGCTAAGGCTATTCTTGTGGAATTGGCAAAAGGATATTTGGAAGCCCTTAGAGGGCTATGGTGAAAAAGGAAATATCTTCCGTTCAAAACTGGAAAGAAGCTTTCTGAGAAACTGCTCTGTGTTCTGTTTATTCATCTCACAGAGTTACATCTTTCCCTTCAAGAAGCCTTTCGCTAAGGCTGTTCTTGTGGAATTGGCAAAGTGATATTTGGAAGCCCATAGAGGGCAATGGTGAAAAAGGAAATATCTTCCGTTCAAAACTGGAAAGAAGCTTTCTGAGAAACTGCTCTGTGTTCTGTTAATTCATCTCAACGAGTTACATCTTTCCCTTCAAGAAGCCTTTCGCTAAGCCTGTTCTTGTGGAATTGGCAAAGGGATATTTGGAAGCCCCTAGAGGGCTATGGTGAAAAAGGAAATATCTTCCGTTCAAAACTGGAAAGAAGCTTTCTGAGAAACTGCTCTGTGTTCTGTTAATTCATCTCACAGAGTTACATCTTTCCCTTCAAGAAGCCTTTCCCTAAGGCTGTTCTTGTGGAATAGCAAAGGGATATTTGGAAGCCCCTAGAGGGCTATGGTGAAAAAGGAAATATCTTCCTTTCAAAACTGGAAAGAAGCTTTCTGAGAAACTGCTCTGTGTTCTGTTAATTCATCTCACAGAGTTACATCTTTCCCTTCAAGAAGCCTTTCGATAAGGCTGTTCTTGTGGAATTGGCAAAGGGATATTTGGAAGCCCGTAGAGGGCTATGGTGAAAAAAGAAATATCTTCCGTTCAAAACTGGAAAGAAGCTTTCTGAGAAACTGCTCTGTGTTCTCTGAATTCATCCCACAGAGTTACATCTTTCCCTTCAAGAGGCCTTTCGCTAAGGCTGTTCTTGTGGAATTGGCAAAGGGATATTTGGAAGCCCATAGAGGGCTATGGTGAAAAAGGAAATATCTTCCGTTCAAAACTGGAAAGAAGCTTTATGAGAAACTGCTCTGTGTTCTGTTAATTCATCTCACAGTGTTACATCTTTCCTTTCAAGAAGCCTTTCGCTAAGACTGTTCTTGTGGAATTGGCAAAGTGATATTTTGAAGCCCATAGAGGGCTATCGTGAAAAAGGAAATATCTTCCGTTCAAAATTGGAAAGAAGCTTTCTGAGAAAGTGCTCTGTGTTCTGTTAATTCATCTCACAGAATTACATCTTTCCCTTCAGGAAGCCTTTCGCTAAGGCTTTTCTTGTGCAATTGGCAAAGGGATATTTGGAAGCCCATAGAGGGCTATGGTGAAAAAGGAATTAGCTTCCGTTCAAACCTGGAAAGAAGCTTTCTGAGAAACTGTTCTGTGTTCTGTTAATTCATCTCACAGAGTTACATCTTTCCCTTTAAGAAGCCTTTTGCTAAGGCTGTTCTTGAGGAATTGGCAAAGGGATATTTGGAAGCCCCTAGAGGGCAATGGTGAAAAAGGAAATATCTTCCGTTCAAAACTGGAAAGAAGCTTTCTGAGAAACTGCTCTCTGTTCTGTTAATTCATCTCACAGAGTTACATCTTTCCCTTCAAGAGGCCTTTCGCTAAGGCTGTTCTTGTGGAATTGGCAAAGGGATATTTGGAAGCCCTTAGAGGGCTATGAATAAAAAGGAAATATCTTCCGTTCAAAACTGGAAAGAACCTTTCTAAGAAACTGCTCTGTGTTCTGTTAATTCATCTAACAGAGTTACATCTTTCCCTTCAAGAAGCCTTTGGCTAAGGCTGTTCTTGTGGAATTGGCAAAGGGATATTTGGAAGCCCATAGAGGGCTATGGTGAAAAAGCAAATATCTTCCGTTCAAAACTGGAAAGAAGCTCTGAGAAAATGCTCTGTTTTCTGTGAATTCATCTCACAGAGTTACATCTTTCCCTTCAAGAAGCCTTTCGCTAAGGCTGTACTTGTGGAATTGGCAAAGGGATATTTGGAAGCCCATAGAGGGCTATGGTGAAAAAGGAAATATCTTCCGTTCAAAACTGGAAAGAAGCTTTCTGAGAAACTGCTCTGTGTTCTGTTAATTCATCTCACAGAGTTACATCTTTCCCTTCAAGAAGCCTTTCGCTAAGGCTGTTCTTGTGGAATTGGCAAAGGGATATTTGGAAGCCCATAGAGGGCTATGGTGAAAAAGGAAATATCTTCCGTTCAAAACTGGAAAGAAGCTTTCTGAGAAACTGCTCTGTGTTCTGTTAATTCATCTCACAGAGTGACATCTTTCCCTTCAAGAAGCCTTTCGCTAAGGCTGTTCTTGTGGAATTGGCAAAGGGATATTTCGAAGCCCATAGAGGGCTATGGTGAAAAAGGAAATATCCTCCGTTCAAAACTGGAAAGAAGCTTTCTGAGAAACTGCTCTGTGTTCTGTTAATTCATCTCACACAGTTACATCTTTCCCTTCAAGAAGACTATCGCTAAGGCTGTTCTTGTGGAATTGGCAAAGGGATATTTGGAAGCCCATAGAGGGCTATGGTGAAAAAGGAAATATCTTCCATTCAAAACTGGAAAGAAGCTTTCTGAGAAAGTGCTCTGTGTTCTGTTAATTCATCTCACAGATTTACATCTTTCCTTTCAAGAAGCCTTTCGCTAAGGCTGTTCTTGTGGAATTGGCAAAGGGATATTTGGAAGCCCATAAAGGGCTATGGTGAAAAAGGAAATATCTTCCGTTCAAAACTTGAAAGAAGCTTTCTGAGAAACTGCTCTGTGTTCTGTTAATTCCTCTCACAGAGTTACATCTTTCCCTTCAAGAAGCCTTTCTCTAAGGCTGTACTTGTGAAATTGGCAAAGGGATATTTGGAAGCCCATAGAGGGCTATGGTGAACAAGGAAATATCTTCCGTTCAAAACTGGAAACAAGCTTTCTAAGAAAGGGCTCTGTGTTCTGTTAATTCATCTCACAGAGTTACATCTTTCCTTTCAAGAAGCCTTTCGCTAAGGCTGTTCTTGTGGAATTGGCAAAGGGATATTTGGAAGCCCTTAGAGGGCTATGGTGAAAAAGGAAATATCATCCGTTCAAAACTGGAAAGAAGCTTTCTGAGAAACTGCTCTGTGTTCTGTTTATTCATCTCACAGAGTTACATCTTTCCCTTCAAGAAGCCTTTCGCTAAGGCTGTTCTTGTGGAATTGGCAAAGTGATATTTGGAAGCCCATAGAGGGCAATGGTGAAAAAGGAAATATCTTCCGTTCAAAACTGGAAAGAAGCTTTCTGAGAAACTGCTCTGTGTTCTGTTAATTCATCTCAACGAGTTACATCTTTCCCTTCAAGAAGCCTTTCGCTAACCCTGTTCTTGTGGAATTGGCAAATTGATATTTGGAAGCCCCTAGAGGGCTATGGTGAAAAAGGAAATATCTTCCGTTCAAAACTGGAAAGAAGCTTTCTGAGAAACTGCTCTGTGTTCTGTTAATTCATCTCACAGAGTTACATCTTTCCCTTCAAGAAGCCTTTCCCTAAGGCTGTTCTTGTGGAATAGCAAAGGGATATTTGGAAGCCCCTAGAGGGCTATGGTGAAAAAGGAAATATCTTCCTTTCAAAACTGGAAAGAAGCTTTCTGAGAAACTGCTCTGTGTTCTGTTATTTCATCTCACAGCGCTACATCTCTACATTCAAGAAGCCTTTTGGTAAGGCTGTTCTTGTGGAATTGGCAAAGGGATATTTGGAAGCCCTTAGAGGGCTCTTGTGAAAAAGGAAATATCTTCCGTTCAAAACTGGAAAGAAGCTTTCTGAGAAACTGCTCTGTGTTCTGTTTATTCATCTCACAGAGTTACATCTTTCCCTTCAAGAAGCATTTCGCTAAGGCTGTTCTTATGGAATTGGCAAAGGGATATTTGGAAGCCCTTAGAGGGCTATGGTGAAAAAGGAAATATCTTCCGTTCAAAACTGGAAAGAAGCTTTCTGAGAAACTGCTCTGTGTTCTGTTAATTCATCTCACAGAGTTACATCTTTCCCTTCAAGAAGCCTTTCGCTAAGGCTGTTCTTGTGGAATTGGCAAAGGGATATTTGGAAACCCATAGAGGGCTATGGTGAAAAAGGAAATATCTTAGGTTCAAAACTGGAAAGACGCTTTCTGAGAAACTGCTCTGTGTTCTGTTAATTCACCTCACAGAGTTACATCTTTCCCTTCAAGAAACCTTTCGCTAAGGCTGTTCTTGTGGAATTGGCAAAGGGATATTTGGAAGCCCATAGAGGGCTATGGTGAAAAAAGAAATATCTTCCGTTCAAAACTGGAAAGAAGCTTACTGAGAAACTGCTCTGTGTTCTCTGAATTCATCCCATAGAGTTACATCTTTCGCTTCAAGAGGCCTTTCGCTAAGGCTGTTCTTGTGGAATTGGCAAAGGGATATTTGGAAGCCCGCAGAGGGCTACGGTGAAAAAGGGAATATCTTCCCTTCAATACTGGAAAGAAGCTTTCTGAGAAACTGCTCTGTGTTCTGTTAATTCCTCTCACAGAGTTACATCTTTCCCTTCAAGAAGCCTTTCGCTAAGGCTGTACTTGTGGAATTGGCAATCGGATATTTGGAAGCCCATAGAGGGCTATGGTGAAAAAGGAAATATCTTCCGTTCAAAACTGGAAACAAGCTTTCTGAGAAAGGGCTCTGTGTTCTGTTAATTCATCTCACAGAGCTACATCTTTCCCTTCAAAAAGCCTTTCGCTAAGGCTGTTCTTGTGGAATTGGCAAAGGGATATTTGGAATCCCTTAGAGGGCTATGGTGAAAAAGGAAATATCATCCATTCAAAACTGGAAAGAAGCTTTCTGAGAAACTGTTCTGTGTTCTGTGAATTCATCTCACAGAGTTACATCTTTCCCTTCAAGAAGCCTTTCGCTAAGGCTGTTCTTGGGGAATTGGCAAAGGGATATTTGGAAGCCCTTAGAGGGCTATGGTGAAAAAGGAAATATCTTCCGTTCAAAACTGGAAAGAGGCTTTCTGAGAAACTGCTCTGTGTTCTGTTAATTCATCTCACAGATTTACATCTTTCCCTTCAAGAAGCCTTTCGCTAAGGCTGTTCTTGTGGAATGGGCAAAGGGATATTTGGAAGCCCATAGAGGGCTAGGGTGAAAAAGGAAATATCTTCCGTTCAAAACTGGAAAGAAGCTTTCTGAGAAACTGCTCTGTGTTCTGTTAATTCATCTCACAGAGTTACATCTTTCCCTTCAAGAAGCCTTTCGCTAAGGCTGTTCTTGTGGAATTGGCAAAGGGATATTTGGAAGCCCATAGAGGGCTATGGTGAAAAAGGAAATATCTTCCGTTCAAAACTGGAAAGAAGCTTTCTGAGAAACTGCTCTGTGTTCTGTTAATTCATCTCAAAGAGTTACATCTTTCCCTTCAAGAAGCCTTTCGCTAAGGCTGTTCTTGTGGAATTGGCAAAGGGATATTTGGAAGCCCATAGAGGGCTACGGTGAAAAAGGAAATATCATCCTTTCAAAACTGGAAAGAAGCTTTCTGAGAAGCTGCTCTGTGTTCTGTTAATTCATCTCACAGAGTTACATCTTTCCCTTCAAGAAGCTTTTAGCTGAGGCTGTTCTTGTGGAATTGGCACAGGGATATTTGGAAGCCCATAGAGGGCTATGGTGAAAAAGGAAATATCTTCCGTTCAAAACGGGAAAGAAACTTTCTGAGAAAGTGCTCTGTGTTCTGTTAATTCATCTCACAGGGTTACATCTTTCCCTTCAAGAAGACTTTCGCTAAGGCTGTTCTTGTGGAATTGACAAGGGGATATTAGGAAGCCCATAGAGGGCTATGGTGAAAAAGGAAATATCTTCCGTTCCAAACTGGAAAGAATCTTTCTAAGAAACTGTTCTGTGTTCTGTTAATTCATCTCACAGAGTTACATCTTTTCCTTGAAGAAGCCTTTCGCTAAGGCTGTTCTTGTGGAATTGGCAAAGTGATATTTGGAAGCCCATAGAGGGCTATGGTGAAAAAGGAAATATCTTCCGTTCAAAACTGGAAAGAATCTTTCCGAGAAACTGCTCTGTTTTCTGTGAATTCATCTCACAGAGTTATATCTTTCCCTTCAAGAAGCCTTTCGCTAAGGCTGTTCTTCTGGAATTGGGAAAGGGATATTTGGAAGCCCATAGAGGGCTATGGTGAAAAAGGAAATATCTTCCGTTCAAAACTGGAAAGAAGCTTTCTGAGAAACTGCTCCGTGTTCTGTTAATTCATCTCACAGAGTTACATCTTTCCCTTCAAGAAGCCTTTCCCTAAGGCTGTTCTTGTTTAATTGGCAAAGGGATATTTGGAAGCCCCTAGAGGGCTATGGTGAAAAAGGAAATATCTTCCGTTAAAAACTGAAAACAGGCTTACTGAGAAACTGCTCTGTGTTCTGTTAATTCATCTCACAGATTTACATCTTTCCCTTCAAGAAGCCTTTCGCTAAGGCTGTTCTTGTGGAATTGGCAAAGGGATATTTGGAAGCCCATAGTGGGCTATGGTGAAAAAGGAAATATCTTCCGTACAAAACTGGAAAGAAGCTTTCTGAGAAACTGCTCTGTGTTCTGTTAATTCATCTCACAGAGTTACATCTTTCCCTTCAAGAAGCCTTTCCCTAAGGCTGTTCTTGTGGAATTGGCAAAGGGATATTTGGAAGCCAATAGAGGGCTATGGTGAAAAAGGAAATATCTTCCGTTCAAAACTGGAAAGAAGCTTTCTGAGAAAGTGCTCTGTGTTCTGTTAATTCATCTCACAGAGTTACATCTTTCCCTTCAAGAAGCCTTTCGCTAAGGCTGTTCTTGTGGAATTGGCAAAGGGATATTTGGAAGCCCATAGAGGGCTATGGTGAAAAAGGAAATATCATCCTTTCAAAACTGGAAAGAAACTTTATGAGACACTGCTCTGTGTTCTGTTAATTCATCTCACAGAGTTACATCTTTCCCTTCAAGAAGCCTTTAGCTAAGGCTGTTCTTCTGGAATTGGCAAAGGGATATTTGGAAGACCATAGAGGGCTATGGTGAAAAAGGAAATATCTTCCGTTCAAAACGGGAAAGAAACTTTCTGAGAAACTGCTCTGTGTTCTGTTAATTCATCTCACAGAGTTACATCTTTCCCCTCAAGAAGCCTTTCGCTAAGGCTGTTCTTGTGGAATTGGCAAAGGGATATTTGGAAGCCCATAGAGGGCTATGGTGAAAAAGGAAATATCATCCCTTCAAAACTGGAAAGAAGCTTTCTGAGAAACTGCTCTGTGTTCTGTTAATTCATCCCAGAGAGTTACATCTTTCCCTTCAAGAAGCCTTTAGCTAAGGCTGTTCTTGTGGAATTGGCACAGGGATATTTGGAAGCCCATAGAGGGCTATGGTGAAAAAGGGAATATCTTCCCTTCAAAACTGGAAAGAAGCTTTCTGAGAAACTGCTCTGTGTTCTGTTAATTCATCTCACAGAGTTACATCTTTCCTTTCAAGAAGCCTTTCGCTAAGGCTGTTCTTGTGGAATTGGCAAAGTGATATTTTGAAGCCCATAAAGGGCTACACTGAAAAAGGAAATATCTTCCGTTCAAAACTGGAAAGAAGCTTTCTGAGAAACTGCTCTGTGTTCTGTTAATTCATCTCACAGAGTTACATCTTTCCCTTCAAGAAGCCTTTCGCTAAGGCTGTTCTTGTGGAATTGGCAAAGGGATATTTGGAAGCCCATAGAAGGCTATGGTTAAAAAGGAAATATCTTCCGTTCAAGACTGGAAAGAAGCTTTCTTAGAAACTGCTCTGTGTTCTGTTAATTCATCTCACAGAGTTACATCTTTCCCTTCAAGAAGCCTTTCGCTAAGGCTGTTCTTGTGGAATTGGCAAAGGGATATTTCTAAGCCCAAAGAGGGCTGAGGTTAAAAAAGGAAATATCTTCCGTTCAAAACTGGAAAGAAGGTTTCTTAGAAACTGTTCTGTGTTCTGTTAATTCACCTCACAGAGTTACATCTTTCCCTTCAAGAAGCCTTTCGCTAAGGCTGTTCTTGTGGATTTGGCAAGGGGATATTTGGAAGCCCATAGATGGCTATGGTGAAAAAAGAAATATCTTCCGTTCAAAACTGGAAAGAAGCTTTCTGAGAAACTGCTCTGTGTTCTCTGAATTCATATCATAGAGTTACATCTTTCCCTTCAAGAAGCCTTTCGCTAAGGCTGTTCTTGTGGAATTGGCAAAGGCATATTTGGAAGCCAATAGAGGGCTATGGTGAAAAAGGAAATATCTTCCGTTCAAAACTGGAAAGAAGCTTTCTGAGGAACTGCTCTGTGTTCTGTTAATTCATTTCCAGAGTTACATCTTTCCCTTCAAGAAGCCTTTCGCTAAGGCTGTTCTTGTGGAATTGGCAAAGGGATATTTGGAAGCCCATAGAGGGCTATGGTGAAAAAGGAAATATCTTCCGTTCAAAACTGGAAAGAAGCTTTCTCAGAAACTGCTCTGTGTTCTGTTAATTCATCTCACAGAGTTACATCTTTCCCTTCAAGAAGCCTTTCGCTAAGGCTGTTCTTGTGGAATTGGTAAAGGGATATTTGGATGCCCATAGAGGGCTATGGTGAAAAAGGAATTATCTTCCGTTCAAACCTGGAAAGAAGCTTTCTGAGAAACTGCTCTGTGTTCTGTTAATTCAGCTCACAGAGTTACATGTTTCCCTTCAAGAAGCCTTTCGCTAAGGCTGTTCTTGTGGAATTGGAAAATTGATATTTGGAAGCCCCTAGAGGGCAATTGTGAAAAAGGAATTATCTTCCGTTCAAACCTGGAAAGAAGCTTTCTGAGAAACTGTTCTGTGTACTGTTAATTCAGCTCACAGAGTTACGTCTTTCCCTTCAAGAAGCCTTTGGCTAAGGCTGTTCTTGTGGAATTGGCAAAGGGATATTTGGAAGCCCATAGAGGGCTATGGTGAAAAAGGAAATATCTTCCGTTCAAAACTGGAAAGAAGCTTTCTGAGAAACTGCTCTGTGTTCTGTTAATTCATCTCACAGAGTTACATTTTTCCCTTCATGAAGCCTTTTGCTAAGGCTGTTCTTGTGGAATTGGCAAAGGGATATTTGGAAGCCCATAGAGGGCTATGGTGAAAAAAGAAATAACTTCCGTTCAATACTGGAAAGAAGCTTTCTGATAATCTGCTCTGTGTTCTCTGAATTCATCCCACAGAGTTACATCTTTCCCTTCAAGAGGCCTTTCGCTATGGTTGTTCTTGTGGAATTGGCAAAGGGATATTTGGAAGCCCATAGAGTTCTATTCTGAAAAAGGAAATATCTTCCGTTCAAAACTGGAAAGAACCTTTCTGAGAAACTGCTCTGTGTTCTGTTAATTCATCTCAAAGAGTTACATCTTCCCTTTCAAGAAGCCTTTAGCTAAGGCTGTTCTTGTGGAATTGGCAAAGGGATACTTTGGAGTCCATAGAGGGCTATGGTGAAAAAGGAAATATCTTCCGTTCAAAACTGGAAAGAAGTTTTCTGAGAAACTGCTCTGTGTTCTGTTAATTCACCTCAAAGAGTTACATCTTTCCTTCAAGAAGCCTTTCGCTAAGGCTGTTCTTGTGGATTTGGCAAAGGGATATTTGGAAGCCCATAGATGGCTACGGTGAAAAAAGAAATATCTTCCGTTCAAAACTGGAAAGAAGCTTTCTGAGAAACTGCTCTGTGTTCTCTGAATTCATCCCATAGAGTTACATCTTTCCCTTCAAGAGGCCTTTCGCTATGGTTGTTCTTGTGGAATTGGGAAAGGGATATTTGGAAGCCCATAGAGGGCTATGGTGAAAAAGGAAAAATCTTCCGTACAAAACTGGAAAGAAGCTTTCTGAGAAACTGCTCTGTGTTCTGTTAATTCATCTCACAGAGTTACATCTTTCCCTTCAAGAAGCCTTTCGCTAAGGCTGTTCTTGTGGAATAGGCAAAGGGATATTTGGAAGCCCATAGAGGGCTATGGTGAAAAAGGAAATATCTTCCGTTCAAAACTGGAAAGAAGCTTTCTGAGAAAGTGCTCTGTGTTCTGTTAATTCATCTCACAGAGTTACATCTTTCCCTTCAAGAAGCCTTTCGCTAAGGCTGTTCTTGTGGAATTGGCAAAGGGATATTTGGAAGCCCATAGAGGGCTATGGTGAAAAAAGAGATATCTTCCGTTCAAAACTGGAAAGAAGCTTTCTGAGAAACTGCTCTGTGTTCTCTGAATTCATCGCACAGAGTTACATCTTTCCCTTCAAGTGGCCTTTCGCTAAGGCTGTTCTTGTGGAATTGGCAAAGGTATATTTGGAAGCCCATAGAGGGCTATGGTGAAAAAGGAAATATCTTCCGTTCAAAACTGGAAAGAAGCTTTCTGAGAAACTGCTCTGTGTTCTGTTAATTCATCTCACAGAGTTACATCTTTCCTTTCAAGAAGCCTTTCGCTAAGACTGTTCTTGTGGAATTGGCAAAGTGATATTTTGAAGCCCATAGAGGGCTACGGTGAAAAAGGAAATATCTTCCGTTCAAAATTGTAAAGAAGCTTTCTGAGAAAGTGCTCTGTGTTCTGTTAATTCATCTCACAGAGTTATATCTTTCCCTTCAGGAAGCCTTTCGCTAAGGCTGTTCTTGTGGAATTGGCAAAGGGATATTTGGAAGCCCATAGAGGGCTATGGTGAAAAAGGAATTAGCTTCCGTTCAAACCTGGAAAGAAGCTTTCTGAGAAACTGTTCTGTGTTCTGTTAATTCATCTCACAGAGTTACATCTTTCCCTTTAAGAAGCTATTGCTAAGGCTGTTCTTGTGGAATTGGCAAATGGATATTTGGAAGCCCCTAGATGGCAATGCTGAAAAAGGTAATATCTTCCGTTCAAAACTGGAAAGAAGCTTTCTGAGAAACTGCTCTCTGTTCTCTTAATTCATCTCACAGAATTACATCTTTCCCTTCAAGAAGCCTTTCGCTAAGGCTGTTCTTGTGGAATTGGCAAAATGATATTTGGAAGCCCATAGAGGGCTATGGTGAAAAAGGAAATATCTTCCGTTCAAAACTGGAAAGAAGCTTTCTGAGAAACTGCTCTGTGTTGTGTTAATTCATCTCACAGAGTTACATCTTTCCCTTCAAGAAGCCATTCGCTAAGGCTGTTCTTCTGGAATTGGCAAAGGGATATTTGGAAGCCCATAGAGGGCTATGGTGAAAAAGAAAATATCTTCCGTTCAAAACTGGAAAGAAGCTTTCTGAGAAACTGCTCTGTGTTCTGTTAATTCATTTCACAGAGTTACATCTTTCCCTTCAAGAAGCCTTTCCCTAAGGGTGTTCTTGTTAAATTGGCAAAGGGATATTTGGAAGCCCTTAGAGGGCTATGGTGAAAAAGGAAATATCTTCCGTTCAAAACTGGAAAGAAGCTTTCTGAGAAACTGCTCTGTGTTCTGTTAATTCATCTCACAGTGTTACATCTTTCCCTTCAAGAAGCCTTTCGCTAAGGCTGTTCTTGTGGAATTGGCAAAGGGATATTTGGAAGCCCATAGATTGCTATGGTGAAAAAAGAAATATCTTCCGTTCAGAACTGGAAAGAAGCTTTCTGAGAAACTGCTCTGTGTTCTCTGAATTCATCCCATAGAGTTACATCTTTCCCTTCAAGAAGCCATTCGCTAAGGCTGTTCTTCTGGAATTGGCAAAGGGATATTTGGAAGCCCATAGAGGGCTATGGTGAAAAAGGAAATATCTTCCGTTCAAAACTGGAAAGAAGCTTTCTGAGAAACTGCTCTGTGTTCTGTTAATTCATCTCACAGAGTTACATCTTTCCCTTCAAGAAGCCTTTCGCTAAGGCTGTTCTTGTGGAATTGGCAAAAGGATATATGGAAGCCCATAGAGGGCTATGGTGAAAAAGGAAATATCATCCTTTCAAAACTGGAAAGAAGCTTTCTGAGAAACTGCTCTGTGTTCTGTTAATTCATCTCACAGAGTTACATCCTTTCCTTCAAGAAGCCTTTAGCTAAGGCTGTTCTTGTGGAATTGGCAAAGGGATATTTGGAAGCCCATAGAGGGCTATGGTGAAAAAGGAAATATCTTCCGTTCAAAACGGGAAAGAAACTTTCTGAGAAACTGCTCTGTGTTCTGTTAATTCATCTCACAGAGTTACATCTTTCCCTTCAAGAAGCCTTTCGCTAAGGCTGTTCTTGTGGAATTGGCAAAGGGATATTTGGAAGCCCATAGAGGGCTATGGTGAAAAAGGAAATATCTTCCGTTCAAAACTGGAAAGAATCTTTCTATGAAACAGTTCTGTGTTCTGTTAATTCATCTCACAGAGTTACATCTTTCCCTTGAAGAAGCCTTTCGCTAAGGCTGTTCTTGTGGAATTGGCAAAGTGATATTTGGAAGCCCATAGAGGGCTATGGTGAAAAAGGAAATATCTTCCGTTCAAAACTGGAAAGAAGCTTTCTGAGAAACTGCTCTGTGTTCTGTTATTTCATCTCACAGCGTTACATCTCTACCTTCTAGACGCCTTTCGATAAGGCTGTTCTTGTGGAATTGGAAAAGGCATATTTGGAAGCCCATAGAGGGCTATGGTGAAAAAGGAAATATCTTCCTTTCAAAACTGGAAAGAAGCTTTCTGAGAAACTGCTCTGCGTTCTGTTAAATCATCTCACAGAGTTACATCTTTCCCTTCAAGAAGCCTTTCGCTAAGGCTGTTCTTGTGGAATTGGCAAAGGGATATTTGGAAGCCCATAGAGGGCTATGGTGAAAAAGGGAATATCTTCCCTTCAAATCTGGAAAGAAGCTTTCTGAGAAACTGCTCTGTGTTCTGTTAATTCATCTCACAGAGTTACATCTTTCCTATCAAGAAGCCTTTCGCTAAGTCTGTTCTTGTGGAATTGGCAAAGTGATATTTTGAAGCCCATAAAGGGCTACACTGAAAAAGGAAATATCTTCCGTTCAAAACTGGAAAGAAGCTTTCTGAGAAACTGCTCTGTGTTCTGTTAATTCATCTCAGAGAGTTACATATTTCCCTTCAAGAAGCCTTTCGCTAAGGCTGTTCTTGTGGAATTGGCAAAGGGATATTTGGAAGCCCATGGAGGGCTATGGTGAAAAAGGAAATATCTTCCGTTCAAAACTGGAAACAAGCTTTCTGAGAAACTGCTCTGTGTTCTGTTAATTCATCTCACAGAGTTACATCTTTCCCTTCAAAAAGCCTTTCGCTAAGGCTGTTCTTGTGGAATTGGCAAAGGGATATTTGGAAGCCCATGGAGGGCTATGGTGAAAAAGGAAATATCTTCCGTTCAAAACTGGAAACAAGCTTTCTGAGAAACTGCTCTGTGTTCTGTTAATTCATCTCATAGAGTTACATCTTTCCCTTCAAGAAGCCTTTCGCTAAGGCTGTTCTTGTGGAATTGGCAAAGGTATATTTGGAAGCCCCTAGAGGGCTATGGTGAAAAAGGAATTATCTTCCGTTCAAACCTGGAAAGAAGCTTTCTGAGAAACTGCTCTGTGTTCTGTTAATTCATCTCACAGAGTTACATCTTTCCCTTCAAGAAGCCTTTCGCTAAGGCTGTTCTTGTGGAATTGGCAAAGGGATATTTGGAAGCCCATAGAGGGCTACGGTGAAAGAGAAAATATCTTCCGTTCAAAACTGGAAAGAAGCTCTGAGAAACTGCTCTGTTTTCTGTGAATTCATCTCACAGAGTTACATCTTTCCCTTCATGAAGCCTTTCGCTAAGGCTGTTCTTGTGGAATTGGCAAAGGGATATTTGGAAGCCCATAGAGGGCTATGGTGAAAAAGGAAATATCTTCCGTTCAAAACTGGAAAGAAGCTTTCTGAGAAACTGCTCTGTGTTCTGTTAATTCATCTCACAGAGTTACATCTTTCCCTTCAAGAAGCCATTCGCTAAGGCTGTTCTTCTGGAATTGGCAAAGGGATATTTGGAAGCCCATAGAGGGCTATGGTGAAAAAGGAAATATCTTCCGTTCAAAACTGGAAAGAAGCTTTCTGAGAAACTGCTCTGTGTTCTGTTAATTCATCTCAAAGAGTTACATCTTTCCCTTCGAGAAGCCTTTCCCTAAGGGTGTTCTTGTTAAATTGGCAAAGGGATATTTGGAAGTCCTTAGAGGGCTATGGTGAAAAAGGAAATATCTTCCGTTCAAAACTGGAAAGAAGCTTTCTGAGAAACTGCTCTGTGTTCTGTTAATTCATCTCACAGAGTTACATCTTTCCCTTCAAGAAGCCTTTCCCTAAGGCTGTTCTTGTATAATTGGCAAAGGGATATTTGGAAGCCCATAAAGGGCTATGGCGAAAAAGGAAATATCTTCCGTTCAAAACCGGAAAGATACTTTCTGAGAAACTGCTCTGTGTTCTGTTAATTCATCTGACAGAGTTACATCTTTCCCTTCAAGAAGCCTTTCGCTAAGGCTGTTTTTGTGGAATTGGCAAAGGGATATTTGGAAGCCCATAGAGGGCTATGGTGAAAAAGGAAATATCTTCCGTTCAAAACTGGAAAGAAGGTTTCTCAGAAACTGCTCTGTGTTCTCTGAATTCATCCCATAGAGTTACATCTTTCCCTACAAGAGGCCTTTCGCTAAGGCTGTTCTTGTGGAATTGGCAAAGGGATATTTGGAAGCCCTTAGAGGGCTATGTTGAAAAAGGAAATATCTTCCGTTCAAAACTGGAAAGAAGCTTTCTGAGAAACTGCTCTGTATTCTGTTAATTCATCTCACAGTGTTACATCTTTCCCTTCAAGAAGCCTTTGGCTAAGGCTGTTCTTGTGGAATTGGCAAAGGGATATTTGGAATCCCATAGAGGGCTACGGTGAAAAAGGAAATATCTTCCGTTGAAAACTGGAAAGAATCTTTCTAAGAAACAGTTCTGTGTTCTGTTAATTCATCTCACAGAGTTACATCTTTCCCTTGAAGAAGCCTTTCGCTAAGGCTGTTCTTGTGGAACTGGCCGGAGAAACTGCTCTGTGTTCTGTTATTTCATTTCACAGCGTTACATCTCTACCTTCTAGAAGCCTTTCGATAAGGCTGTTCTTGTCCAATTGGCAAAGGCATATTTGGAAACCCATAGAGGGCTATGGTGAAAAAGGAAATATCTTCCGTTCAAAACTGGGAAGAAGCTTTCTGAGAAACTGCTCTGTGTTCTGTTAAATCATTTCACAGAGTTACATCTTTCCCTTCAAGAAGCCTTTCGCTAAGGCTGTTCTTGTGGAATTGGCAAAGGGATATTTGGAAGCCCATAGAGGACTATGGTGAAAAAGGAAATATCTTCCGTTCAAAACTGGAAAGAAGCTTTCTGAGAAACTGCTCTGTGTTCTGTTAATTCATCTCACAGAGTTACATCTTTCCCTTCAAGAAGCCTTTCGCTAAGGCTGTTCTTGTGGAATTGGCAAAGGGATATTTGGAAGCCCATAGAGGGCTATGGTGAAAAAGGAAATATCTTCCGTTCAAAACTGGAAAGAAGCTTTCTGAGAAACTGCTCTGTGTTCTGTTATTTCATCTCATAGAGTTACATCTTTCCCTTCAAGAAGCCTTTCGCTAAGGCTGTTCTTGTGGAATTGGCAAAGGGATATTTGGAAGCCCCTAGAGGGCTATGGTGAAAAAGGAATTATCTTCCGTTCAAACCTGGAAAGAAGCTTTCTGAGAAACTGCTCTGTGTTCTGTTAATTCATCTCACAGAGTTACATCTTTCCCTTCAAGAAGACTTTCGCTAAGGCTGTTCTTGTGGAATTGGCAAAGGGATATTTGGAAGCCCCTAGAGGGCAATGGTGAAAAAGGAATTATCTTCCGTTCAAACCTGGAAAGAAGCTTTCTGAGAAACTGCTCTGTGTTTTGTTAATTCATCTCACAGAGTTCCATCTTTCCCTTCAAGAAGCCTTTTGCTAAGGCTGTTCTTGTGGAATTGGCAAAGGGGTATTTGGAAGCCCTTAGAGGGCTATGGTGAAAAAAGAAGTATCTTCCGTTCAAAACTGGAAAGAAGCTTCCTGAGAAACTGCTCTGTGTTCTCTGAATTCATCCCACAGTTACATCTTTCCCTTCAAGAGGCCTTTCGCTATGGTTGTTCTTGTGGAATTGGCAAAGGGATATTTGGAAGCCCATAGAGGGCTATGGTGAAAAAGGAAAAATCTTCCGTACAAAACTGGAAAGAAGCTTTCTGAGAAACTGCTCAGTGTTCTGTTAATTCATCTCACAGAGTTACATCTTTCCCTTCAAGAAGCCTTTCGCTAAGGCTGTTCTTGTGGAATAGGCAAAGGGATATTTGGAAGCCCATAGAGGGCTATGGTGAAAAAGGAAATATCTTCCGTTCAAAACTGGAAAGAAGCTTTCTGAGAAAGTGCTCTGTGTTCTGTTAATTCATCTCACAGAGTTACATCTTTCCCTTCAAGAAGCATTTCGCTAAGGCTGTTCTTGTGGAATTGGCAAAGGGATATTTGGAAGCCCATAGAGGGCTATGGTGAAAAAAGAGATATCTTCCGTTCAAAACTGGAAAGAAGCTTTCTGAGAAACTGCTCTGTGTTCTCTGAATTCATCCCACAGAGTTACATCTTTCCCTTCAAGAGGCCTTTCGCTAAGGCTGTTCTTGTGGAATTGGCAAAGGTATATTTGGAAGCCCATAGAGGGCTATGGTGAAAAAGGAAATATCTTCCGTTCAAAACTGGAAAGAAGCTTTCTGAGAAACTGCTCTGTGTTCTGTTAATTCATCTCACAGAGTTACATCTTTCCCTTCAAGAAGCCATTCGCTAAGGCTGTTCTTCTGGAATTGGCAAAGGGATATTTGGAAGCCCATAGAGGGCTATGGTGAAAAAGGAAATATCTTCCGTTCAAACCTGGAAAGAAGCTTTCTGAGAAACTGCTCTGTGTTCTCTGAATTCATCCCATAGAGTTACATCTTTCCCTTCAAGAGGCCTTTCGCTAAGGCTGTTCTTGTGGAATTGGCAAAGGGATATTTGGAAGCCCATAGAGGGCTATGGTGAAAAAGGAAATATCTTCCGTTCAAAACTGGAAAGAAGCTTTCTGAGAAACTGCTCTGTGTTCTGTTAATTCATCTCACAGAGTGACATCTTTCCCTTCAAGAAGCCTTTCGCTAAGGCTGTTCTTGTTTAATTGGCAAAGGGATATATGGAAGCCCATAGAGGACTATGGTGAAAAAGGAAATATCATCCTTTCAAAACTGGAAAGAAGCTTTCTGAGAAACTGCTCTGTGTTCTGTTAATTCATCTCACAGAGTTACATCTTTCCCTTCAAGAAGCCTTTAGCTAAGGCTGTTCTTGTGGAATTGGCAAAGGGATATTTGGAAGCCCATAAAGGGCTATGGTGAAAAAGGAAATATCTTCCGTTCAAAACGGGAAAGAAACTTTCTGAGAAACTGCTCTGTGTTCTGTTAATTCATCTCACAGAGTTACATCTTTCCCTTCAAGAAGCCTTTCGCTAAGGCTGTTCTTGTGGAATTGGCAAAGGGATATTTGGAAGCCCATAGAGGGCTATGGTGAAAAAGGAAATATCTTCCGTTCAAAACTGGAAAGAATCTTTCTATGAAACAGTTCTGTGTACTGTTAATTCATCTTACAGAGTTACATCTTTCCCTTGAAGAAGCCTTTCGCTAAGGCTGTTCTTGTGGAACTGGCAAAGTGATATTTGGAATCCCCTAGAGGACTATGGTGAAAAAGGAAATATCTTCCGTTCAAAACTGGAAAGAAGCTTTCTGAGAAACTGCTCTGTGTTCTGTTATTTCATCTCACAGCGTTACATCTCTACCTTCTAGACGCCTTTCGATAAGGCTGTTCTTGTGGAATTGGAAAAGGCATATTTGGAAGCCCATAGAGGGCTATGGTGAAAAAGGAAATATCTTCCTTTCAAAACTGGAAAGAAGCTTTCTGAGAAACTGCTCTGCGTTCTGTTAAATCATCTCACAGAGTTACATCTTTCCCTTCAAGAAGCCTTTCGCTAAGGCTGTTCTTGTGGAATTGGCAAAGGGATATTTGGAAGCCCATAGAGGGCTATGGTGAAAAAGGGAATATCTTCCCTTCAAATCTGGAAAGAAGCTTTCTGAGAAACTGCTCTGTGTTCTGTTAATTCATCTCACAGAGTTACATCTTTCCTATCAAGAAGCCTTTCGCTAAGTCTGTTCTTGTGGAATTGGCAAAGTGATATTTTGAAGCCCATAAAGGGCTACACTGAAAAAGGAAATATCTTCCGTTCAAAACTGGAAAGAAGCTTTCTGAGAAACTGCTCTGTGTTCTGTTAATT
This sequence comes from Chlorocebus sabaeus, assembly GCF_047675955.1. NCBI lineage: Eukaryota > Metazoa > Chordata > Mammalia > Primates > Cercopithecidae > Chlorocebus > Chlorocebus sabaeus. Next base: position 55,390,635 of record NC_132920.1, read on the forward strand.
CATCTCAGAGAGTTACATATTTCCCTTCAAGAAGCCTTTCGCTAAGGCTGTTCTTGTGGAATTGGCAAAGGGATATTTGGAAGCCCATAGAGGGCTATGGTGAAAAAGGAAATATCTTCCGTTCAAAACTGGAAACAAGCTTTCTGAGAAACTGCTCTGTGTTCTGTTAATTCATCTCACAGAGTTACATCTTTCCCTTCAAAAAGCCTTTCGCTAAGGCTGTTCTTGTGGAATTGGCAAAGGGATATTTGGAAGCCCATGGAGGGCTATGGTGAAAAAGGAAATATCTTCCGTTCAAAACTGGAAACAAGCTTTCTGAGAAACTGCTCTGTGTTCTGTTAATTCATCTCATAGAGTTACATCTTTCCCTTCAAGAAGCCTTTCGCTAAGGCTGTTCTTGTGGAATTGGCAAAGGTATATTTGGAAGCCCCTAGAGGGCTATGGTGAAAAAGGAATTATCTTCCGTTCAAACCTGGAAAGAAGCTTTCTGAGAAACTGCTCTGTGTTCTGTTAATTCATCTCACAGAGTTACATCTTTCCCTTCAAGAAGCCTTTCGCTAAGGCTGTTCTTGTGGAATTGGCAAAGGGATATTTGGAAGCCCATAGAGGGCTACGGTGAAAGAGAAAATATCTTCCGTTCAAAACTGGAAAGAAGCTCTGAGAAACTGCTCTGTTTTCTGTGAATTCATCTCACAGAGTTACATCTTTCCCTTCATGAAGCCTTTCGCTAAGGCTGTTCTTGTGGAATTGGCAAAGGGATATTTGGAAGCCCATAGAGGGCTATGGTGAAAAAGGAAATATCTTCCGTTCAAAACTGGAAAGAAGCTTTCTGAGAAACTGCTCTGTGTTCTGTTAATTCATCTCACAGAGTTACATCTTTCCCTTCAAGAAGCCATTCGCTAAGGCTGTTCTTCTGGAATTGGCAAAGGGATATTTGGAAGCCCATAGAGGGCTATGGTGAAAAAGGAAATATCTTCCGTTCAAAACTGGAAAGAAGCTTTCTGAGAAACTGCTCTGTGTTCTGTTAATTCATCTCAAAGAGTTACATCTTTCCCTTCGAGAAGCCTTTCCCTAAGGGTGTTCTTGTTAAATTGGCAAAGGGATATTTGGAAGTCCTTAGAGGGCTATGGTGAAAAAGGAAATATCTTCCGTTCAAAACTGGAAAGAAGCTTTCTGAGAAACTGCTCTGTGTTCTGTTAATTCATCTCACAGAGTTACATCTTTCCCTTCAAGAAGCCTTTCCCTAAGGCTGTTCTTGTATAATTGGCAAAGGGATATTTGGAAGCCCATAAAGGGCTATGGCGAAAAAGGAAATATCTTACGTTCAAAACCGGAAAGATACTTTCTGAGAAACTGCTCTGTGTTCTGTTAATTCATCTGACAGAGTTACATCTTTCCCTTCAAGAAGCCTTTCGCTAAGGCTGTTTTTGTGGAATTGGCAAAGGGATATTTGGAAGCCCATAGAGGGCTATGGTGAAAAAGGAAATATCTTCCGTTCAAAACTGGAAAGAAGGTTTCTCAGAAACTGCTCTGTGTTCTCTGAATTCATCCCATAGAGTTACATCTTTCCCTACAACAGGCCTTTCGCTAAGGCTGTTCTTGTGGAATTGGCAAAGGGATATTTGGAAGCCCTTAGAGGGCTATGTTGAAAAAGGAAATATCTTCCGTTCAAAACTGGAAAGAAGCTTTCTGAGAAACTGCTCTGTGTTCTGTTAATTCATCTCACAGAGTTACATCTTTCCCTTCAAGAAGCCTTTGGCTAAGGCTGTTCTTGTGGAATTGGCAAAGGGATATTTGGAATCCCATAGAGGGCTACGGTGAAAAAGGAAATATCTTCCGTTCAAAACTGGAAAGAATCTTTCTAAGAAACAGTTCTTTGTTCTGTTAATTCATCTCACAGAGTTACATCTTTCCCTTGAAGAAGCCTTTCGCTAAGGCTGTTCTTGTGGAACTGGCCGGAGAAACTGCTCTGTGTTCTGTTATTTCATTTCACAGCGTTACATCTCTACCTTCTAGAAGCCTTTCGATAAGGCTGTTCTTGTCCAATTGGCAAAGGCATATTGGGAAACCCATAGAGGGCTATGGTGAAAAAGGAAATATCTTCCGTTCAAAACTGGGAAGAAGCTTTCTGAGAAACTGCTCTGTGTTCTGTTAAATCATTTCACAGAGTTAAATCTTTCCCTTCAAGAAGCCTTTCGCTAAGGCTGTTCTTGTGGAATTGGCAAAGGGATATTTGGAAGCCCATAGAGGACTATGGTGAAAAAGGAAATATCTTCCGTTCAAAACTGGAAAGAAGCTTTCTGAGAAACTGCTCTGTGTTCTGTTAATTCATCTCACAGAGTTACATCTTTCCCTTCAAGAAGCCTTTAGCTAAGGCTTTTCTTGTGGAATTGGCAAAGGGATATTTGGAAGCCCATAAAGGGCTATGGTGAAAAAGGAAATATCTTCCGTTCAAAACGGGAAAGAAACTTTCTGAGAAACTGCTCTGTGTTCTGTTAATTCATCTCACAGAGTTACATCTTTAACTTCAAGAAGCCTTTCGCTAAGGCTGTTCTTGTGGAATTGGCAAAGGGATATTTGGAAGCCCATAGAGGGCTATGGTGAAAAAGGAAATATCTTCCGTTCAAAACTGGAAAGAATCATTCTAAGAAACAGTTCTGTTTTCTGTTAATTCATCTCACAGAGTTATATCTTTCCCTTGAAGAAGCCTTTCGCTAAGGCTGTTCTTGTGGAACGGGCAAAGTGATATTTGGAAGCCCATAGAGGGCTATGGTGAAAAAGGAAATATCTTCCGTTCAAAACTGGAAAGAAGCTTTCTGAGAAACTGCTCTGTGTTCTGTTAATTCATCTCACAGAGTTACATCTTTCCCTTCAAGAAGCCTTTCCCTAAGGCTGTTCTTGTTAAATTGGCAAAGAGATATTTGGAAGCCCTTAGAGGGCTATGGTGAAAAAGGAAATATCCTCCATTCAAAAGTGGAAAGAAGCTTTCTGAGAAACTACTCTGTGTTCTGTTAATTCATCTCACAGAGTTACATCTTTCCCTTCAAGAATACTTTTGCTAAGGCTGTTCTTGTGGAATTGGCAAAGGGATATTTGGAAGCCCATAGAGGGCTATGGTGAAAAAGGAAATATCATCCCTTCAAAACTGGAAAGAAGCTTTCTGAGAAACTGCTCTGTGTTCTGTTAATTCATCCCACAGAGTTACATCTTTCCCTTCAAGAAGCCTTTAGCTAAGGCTGTTCTTGTGGAATTGGCATAGGGATATTTGGAAGCCCATAGAGGGCAATGCTGAAAAAGGAAATATCTTCCGTTCAAAACTGGAAAGAAGCTTTCTGAGAAACTGCTCTGTGTTGTGTTATTTGATCTCACAGCGTTACATCTCTACCTTCAAGAAGCCTTTAGCTAAGGCTGTTCTTGTGGAATTGGAACAGGGATATTTGGAAGACCATAGAGGGCTATGGTGAAAAAGGAAATATCTTCCGTTCAAAACGGGAGAGAAGCTTTCTGAGAAACTGCTCCGTGTTCTGTTAATTCATCTCACAGAGTTACATCTTTCCCTTGAAGAAACCTTTCGCTAAGGCTGTTCTTGTGGAATTGGCAAAGGGATATTTGGAAGCCCATAGAGGGCTATGGTGAAAAAGGAAATATCTTCCGTTCAAAACTGGAAAGAAGCTTTCTGAGAAACTGCTCTGTGTTCTGTTAATTCATCTCACAGAGTTACATCTTTCCCTTGAGGAAGCCTTTCGCTAAGGCTGTTCTTGTGGAACTGGCAAAGTGATATTTGGAAGCCCATAGAGGGCTATGTTGAAAAAGGAAATATCTTCCGTTCAAAACTGGAAAGAAGCTTTCTGAGAAACTGCTCTGTGTTCTGTTATTTCATCTCACAGCGTTACATCTCTACCTTCAGAAGCCTTTCGATAAGGGTGTTCTTGTGGAATTGGCAAAGGCATATTTGGAAACCCATAGAGGGCTATGGTGAAAAAGGAAATATCTTCCGTTCAAAACTGGAAAGAAGCTTTCTGAGAAACTGCTTTGTGTTCTGTTAATTCATCTCACAGAGTTACATCTTTCCCTTCAAGAAGCCTTTCGCTAAGGCTGTTCTTGTGGAATTGGCAAAGGGATATTTGGAAGCCAATAGAGGGCTATGGTGAAAAAGGAAATATCTTCCGTTCAAAACGGGAAAGAAACTTTCTGAGAAACTGCTCTGTGTTCTGTTAATTCATCTCACAGAGTTACATCTTTCCCTTCAAGAAGCCTTTCGCTAAGGCTGTTCTTGTGGATTTGGCAAAGGGATATTTGGAAGCCCATAGAGGGCTATGGTGAAAAAGTAAATATCTTCCGTTCAAAACTGGAAAGACGCTTTCTGAGAAACTGCTCTGTGTTCTGTTAATTCACCTCAAAGAGTTACATCTTTCCCTTCAAGAAACCTTTCGCTAAGGCTGTTCTTGTGGAATTGGCAAAGGGATATTTGGAAGCCCATAGAGGGCTATGGTGAAAAAAGAAATATCTTCCGTTCAAAACTGGAAAGAAGCTTTCTGAGAAACTGCTCTGTGTTCTCTGAATTCATCCCATAGAGTTACATCTTTCCCTTCAAAAGGCGTTTCGCTAAGGCTGTTCTTGTGGAATTGGCAAAGGGATATTTGGAAGCCCTTAGAGGGCTATGGTGAAAAAGGAAATATCCTCCGTTCAAAACTGGAAAGAAGCTTTCTGAGAAACTGCTCTGTGTTCTGTTAATTCATCTCACAGAGTTACATCTTTCCCTTCAAGAAGACTTTCGCTAAGGCTGTTATTGTGGAATTGGCAAAGGGATATTTGGAAGCCCATAGAGGGCTATGTTGAAAAAGGAAATATCTTCCGTTCAAAACGGGAAGGAAGCTTTCTGAGAAAGTGCTCTGTGTTCTGTTAATTCGTCTCACAGATTTACATCTTTCCTTTCAAGAAGCCTTTCGCTAAGGTTGTTCTTGTGGAATTGGCAAAGGGATATTTGGAAGCCCATAAAGGGCTATGGTGAAAAAGGAAATATCTTCCGTTCAAAACTGGAAAGAAGCTTTCTGAGAAACTGCTCTGTGTTCTGTTAATTCATCTCCCAGAGTTACATCTTTCCCTTCAAGAAGCCTTTCCCTAAGGCTGTACTTGTGGAATTGGCAAAGGGATATTTGGAAGCCCATAGAGGGCTATGGTGAAAAAGGAAATATCTTCCGTTCAAAAGTGGAAAGAAGCTTTCTGAGAAATTGCTCTGTGTTCTGTTAATTCATCTCACAGAGTTACATCTTTCCCTTCAAGAAGCCTTTCGCTAAGGCTGTTCTTGTGGAATTGGCAAAGGGATATTTGGAAGCCCTTAGAGGGCTATGGTGAAAAAGGAAATATCATCCGTTCAAAACTGGAAAGAAGCTTTCTGAGAAACTGCTCTGTGTTCTGTTTATTCATCTCACAGAATTACATCTTTCCCTTCAAGAAGCCTTTAGTTAAGGCTGTTCTTGTGGAATTGGCACAGGGATATTTGGAAGCCCATAGAGGGCTATGGTGAAAAAGGAAATATCTTCCGTTCAAAACGGGAAAGAAACATTCTGAGAAACTGCTCTGTGTTCTGTTAATTCATCTCACAGAGTTACATCTTTCCCTTCAAGAAGCCTTTCGCTAAGGCTGTTCTTGTGGAATTGGCAAAGGGATATTTGGAAGCCCATAGAGGGCTATGGTGAAAAAGGAAATATCTTCCGTTCAAAACTGGAAAGAATCTTTCTAAGAAACTGTTCTGTGTTCTGTTAATTCATCTCACAGAGTTACATCTTTCCCTTGAAGAAGCCTTTCGCTAAGGCTGTTCTTGTGGAAATGGCAAAGTGATATTTGGAAGCCCATAGAGGGCTATGGTGAAAAAGTAAATATCTTCCGTTCAAAACTGGAAGGAAGCTTTCTGAGAAACTGCTCTGTGTTCTGTTATTTCATCTCACAGCGTTACATCTCTACCTTCAAGAAGCCTTTCGATAAGGCTGTTTTTGTGGAATTGGCAAAGGCATATTTGGAAACCCATGGAGGGCTATGGTGAAAAAGGAAATATCTTCCGTTCAAAACTGGAAAGAAGCTTTCTGAGAAACTGCTCTGTGTTCTGTTAAATCATTTCACGGAGTTACATCTTTCCCTTCAAGAAGCCTTTCGCTAAGGATGTTCTTGTGGAATTGGCAAAGGGATATTTGGAAGCCCCTAGAGGGCTATTGTGAAAAAGGAATTATCTTTCGTTCAAACCTGGAAAGAAGCTTTCTGAGAAACTGCTCTGTGTTCTGTTAATTCATCTCACAGAGTTACATCTTTCCCTTCAAGAAGCCTTTCGCTAAGGCTGTTCTTGTGGAATTGGCAAAGGGATATTTGGAAGCCCCTAGAGGGCAATGGTGAAAAAGGAATTATCTTCCGTTCAAACCTGGAAAGAAGCTTTCTGAGAATCTGCTCTGTGTTTTCTTAATTCAGCTCACAGAATTACGTCTTTCCCTTCAAGAATCCTTTCGCTAAGGCTGTTCTTGGGGAATTGGCAAAGGGATATTTGGAAGCCAATAGACGGCTACGGTGAAAAAGGAAATATCTTCCGTTGAAAACTGGAAAGAAGCTTTCTGACAAACTGCTCTGTGTTCTGTTAATTCATCTCACAGAGATACATCTTTCCCTTCAAGAAGCCTTTTGCTATGCCTGTTCTTGTGGAATTGGCAAAGGGATATTTGGAAGCCCATAGAGGGCTATGGTGAAAAAAGAAATATCTTCCGTTCAAAACTGGAAAGAAGCTTTCTGAGAAACTGCTCTGTGTTCTCTGAATTCATCCCACAGAGTTACATCATTCCCTTCAAGAGGCCTTTCGCTATGGTTGTTCTTGTGCATTTGGCAAAGGGATATTTGGAAGCCCATAGAGGGCTATGGTGAAAAAGGAAAAATCTTCCGTTCAAAACTGGAAAGAAGCTTTCTGAGAAACTGCTCTGTGTTCTGTTAATTCATCTCACAGAGTTACATCTTTCCCTTCAAGAAGCCTTTCGCTAAGGCTGTTCTTGTGGAATTGGCAAAGGGATATTTGGAAGCCCATAGAGGGCTATGGTGAAAAAGGAAATATCTTCCGTTCAAAACTGGAAGGAAGCTTTCTGAGAAACTGCTCTGTGTTCTGTTAATTCATCTCAAAGAGTTACATCTTCCCTTTCAAGAAGCCTTTCGCTAAGGCTGTTCTTGTGGAATTGGGAAAGTGATATTTTGAAGCCCATAGAGGGCTATGGTGAAAAAGGAAATATCTTCCGTTCAAAACTGGAAAGAAGGTTTCTGAGAAACTGCTCTGTGTTCTGTTAATTCACCTCACAGAGTTATATCTTTCCCTTCAAGAAGCCTTTCGCTAAGGCTGTTCTTGTGGATTTGGCAAAGGGATATTTGGAAGCCCATTGATGGCTATGGTGAAAAAAGAAATATCTTCCGTTCAAAACTGGAAAGAAGCTTTCTAAGAAACTGCACTGTGTTCTCTGAATTCATCCCATAGAGTTACATCTTTCCCTTCAAGAGGTCTTTCGCTAAGGCTGTTCTTGTGGAATTGGAAAAGGCATATTTGGAAGCCAATAGAGGGCTATGGTGAAAAAGGAAATATCTTACGTTCAAAACTGGAAAGAAGCTTTCTGAGAAACTGCTCTGTGTTCTGTTAATTCATTTCCAGAGTTACATCTTTCCCTTCAAGAAGCCTGTCGCTAAGGCTGTTCTTGTGGAATTGGCAAAGCGATATTTGGAAGCCCATAGAGGGCTATGGTGAAAAAGGAAATATCTTCCGTTCAAAACTGAAAAGAAGCTTTTGAGAAACTGCTCTCTGTTCTGTTAATTCATCTCATAGAGTTACATCTTTCCCTTCAAGAGGCCTTTCGCTAAGGCTGTTCTTGTGGAATTGGCAAAGGGATATTTGGAAGCCCATAGAGGGCTATGGTGAAAAAGGAAATATCATCCTTTCAAAACTGGAAAGAAGCTTTCTGAGAAACTGCTCTGTGTTCTGTTAATTCATCTCACAGAGTTACATCTTTCCCTTCAAGAAGCCTTTAGCTAAGGCGGTTCTTGTGGAATTGGCACAGGGATATTTGGAAGCCCATAGAGGGCTATGGTGAAAAAGGAAATATCTTCCGTTCAAAACGGGAAAGAAACTTTCTGAGAAACTGCTCTGTGTTCTGTTAATTCATCTCACAGAGTTACATCTTTCCCTTGAAGAAGCCTTTCGCTAAGGCTGTTCTTGTGGAACTGGCAAACTGATATTTGGAAGCCCATAGAGGTCTATGGTGAAAAAGGAAATATCTTCCGTTCAAAACTGGAAAGAAGCTTTCTGAGAAACTGCTCTGTGTTCTGTTAAATCATTTCACAGAGTTACATCTTTCAATTCAAGAAGCCTTTCGCTAAGGCTGTTCTTGTGGAATTGGCAAAGGGATATTTGGAAGCCCATAGAAGGCTATGCTGAAAAAGCAAATATCTTCCGTTCAAAACTGGAAAGAAGCTTTCTGAGAAACTGCTCTGTGTTCTGTTAATTCATCTCACAGAGTTACATCTTTCCCTTCAAGAAGACTTTCGCTAAGGCTGTTCTTGTGGAATTGGCAAAGGGATATTTGGAAGCCCATAGAGGGCTATGGTGAAAAAGGAAATATCTTCCGTTCAAAACTAGAAAGAAGCTTTCTGAGAAACTGCTCTGTGTTCTGTTAATTCATCTCACAGATTTACATCTTTCCTTTCAAGAAGCCTTTCGCTAAGGCTGTTCTTGTGGAATTGGCAAAGGGATATTTGGAAGCCCATAAAGGGCTATGGTGAAAAAGGAAATATCTTCCGTTCAAAACTTGAAAGAAGCTTTCTGAGAAACTGCTCTGTGTTCTGTTAATTCCTCTCACAGAGTTACATCTTTCCCTTCAAGAAGCCTTTCGCTAAGGCTGTTCTTGTGGAATTGGCAAAGGGATATTTGGAAGCCCCTAGAGGGCTATGGTGAAAAAGGAATTATCTTCCGTTCAAACCTGGAAAGAAGCTTTCTGAGAAACTGCTCTGTGTTCTGTTAATTCATCTCACAGAGTTACATCTTTCCCTTCAAGAAGACTTTCGCTAAGGCTGTTCTTGTGGAATTGGCAAAGGGATATTTGGAAGCCCCTAGAGGGCAATGGTGAAAAAGGAATTATCTTCCGTTCAAACCTGGAAAGAAGCTTTCTGAGAAACTGCTCTGTGTTTTGTTAATTCATCTCACAGAGTTCCATCTTTCCCTTCAAGAAGCCTTTTGCTAAGGCTGTTCTTGTGGAATTGGCAAAGGGGTATTTGGAAGCCCTTAGAGGGCTATGGTGAAAAAAGAAGTATCTTCCGTTCAAAACTGGAAAGAAGCTTCCTGAGAAACTGCTCTGTGTTCTCTGAATTCATCCCACAGTTACATCTTTCCCTTCAAGAGGCCTTTCGCTATGGTTGTTCTTGTGGAATTGGCAAAGGGATATTTGGAAGCCCATAGAGGGCTATGGTGAAAAAGGAAAAATCTTCCGTACAAAACTGGAAAGAAGCTTTCTGAGAAACTGCTCAGTGTTCTGTTAATTCATCTCACAGAGTTACATCTTTCCCTTCAAGAAGCCTTTCGCTAAGGCTGTTCTTGTGGAATAGGCAAAGGGATATTTGGAAGCCCATAGAGGGCTATGGTGAAAAAGGAAATATCTTCCGTTCAAAACTGGAAAGAAGCTTTCTGAGAAAGTGCTCTGTGTTCTGTTAATTCATCTCACAGAGTTACATCTTTCCCTTCAAGAAGCATTTCGCTAAGGCTGTTCTTGTGGAATTGGCAAAGGGATATTTGGAAGCCCATAGAGGGCTATGGTGAAAAAAGAGATATCTTCCGTTCAAAACTGGAAAGAAGCTTTCTGAGAAACTGCTCTGTGTTCTCTGAATTCATCCCACAGAGTTACATCTTTCCCTTCAAGAGGCCTTTCGCTAAGGCTGTTCTTGTGGAATTGGCAAAGGTATATTTGGAAGCCCATAGAGGGCTATGGTGAAAAAGGAAATATCTTCCGTTCAAAACTGGAAAGAAGCTTTCTGAGAAACTGCTCTGTGTTCTGTTAATTCATCTCACAGAGTTACATCTTTCCCTTCAAGAAGCCATTCGCTAAGGCTGTTCTTCTGGAATTGGCAAAGGGATATTTGGAAGCCCATAGAGGGCTATGGTGAAAAAGGAAATATCTTCCGTTCAAACCTGGAAAGAAGCTTTCTGAGAAACTGCTCTGTGTTCTCTGAATTCATCCCATAGAGTTACATCTTTCCCTTCAAGAGGCCTTTCGCTAAGGCTGTTCTTGTGGAATTGGCAAAGGGATATTTGGAAGCCCATAGAGGGCTATGGTGAAAAAGGAAATATCTTCCGTTCAAAACTGGAAAGAAGCTTTCTGAGAAACTGCTCTGTGTTCTGTTAATTCATCTCACAGAGTGACATCTTTCCCTTCAAGAAGCCTTTCGCTAAGGCTGTTCTTGTTTAATTGGCAAAGGGATATATGGAAGCCCATAGAGGACTATGGTGAAAAAGGAAATATCATCCTTTCAAAACTGGAAAGAAGCTTTCTGAGAAACTGCTCTGTGTTCTGTTAATTCATCTCACAGAGTTACATCTCTCCCTTCAAGAAGCCTTTAGCTAAGGCTGTTCTTGTGGAATTGGCAAAGGGATATTTGGAGCCCATAGAGGGCTATGGTGAAAAAGGAAATATCTTCCGTTCAAAACTGGAAAGAATCTTTCTATGAAACAGTTCTGTGTACTGTTAATTCATCTTACAGAGTTACATCTTTCCCTTGAAGAAGCCTTTCGCTAAGGCTGTTCTTGTGGAACTGGCAAAGTGATATTTGGAATCCCCTAGAGGACTATGGTGAAAAAGGAAATATCTTCCGTTCAAAACTGGAAAGAAGCTTTCTGAGAAACTGCTCTGTGTTCTGTTATTTCATCTCACAGCGTTACATCTCTACCTTCTAGACGCCTTTCGATAAGGCTGTTCTTGTGGAATTGGAAAAGGCATATTTGGAAGCCCATAGAGGGCTATGGTGAAAAAGGAAATATCTTCCTTTCAAAACTGGAAAGAAGCTTTCTGAGAAACTGCTCTGCGTTCTGTTAAATCATCTCACAGAGTTACATCTTTCCCTTCAAGAAGCCTTTCGCTAAGGCTGTTCTTGTGGAATTGGCAAAGGGATATTTGGAAGCCCATAGAGGGCTATGGTGAAAAAGGGAATATCTTCCCTTCAAATCTGGAAAGAAGCTTTCTGAGAAACTGCTCTGTGTTCTGTTAATTCATCTCACAGAGTTACATCTTTCCTATCAAGAAGCCTTTCGCTAAGTCTGTTCTTGTGGAATTGGCAAAGTGATATTTTGAAGCCCATAAAGGGCTACACTGAAAAAGGAAATATCTTCCGTTCAAAACTGGAAAGAAGCTTTCTGAGAAACTGCTCTGTGTTCTGTTAATTCATCTCAGAGAGTTACATATTTCCCTTCAAGAAGCCTTTCGCTAAGGCTGTTCTTGTGGAATTGGCAAAGGGATATTTGGAAGCCCATAGAGGGCTATGGTGAAAAAGGAAATATCTTCCGTTCAAAACTGGAAACAAGCTTTCTGAGAAACTGCTCTGTGTTCTGTTAATTCATCTCACAGAGTTACATCTTTCCCTTCAAAAAGCCTTTCGCTAAGGCTGTTCTTGTGGAATTGGCAAAGGGATATTTGGAAGCCCATGGAGGGCTATGGTGAAAAAGGAAATATCTTCCGTTCAAAACTGGAAACAAGCTTTCTGAGAAACTGCTCTGTGTTCTGTTAATTCATCTCATAGAGTTACATCTTTCCCTTCAAGAAGCCTTTCGCTAAGGCTGTTCTTGTGGAATTGGCAAAGGTATATTTGGAAGCCCCTAGAGGGCTATGGTGAAAAAGGAATTATCTTCCGTTCAAACCTGGAAAGAAGCTTTCTGAGAAACTGCTCTGTGTTCTGTTAATTCATCTCACAGAGTTACATCTTTCCCTTCAAGAAGCCTTTCGCTAAGGCTGTTCTTGTGGAATTGGCAAAGGGATATTTGGAAGCCCATAGAGGGCTACGGTGAAAGAGAAAATATCTTCCGTTCAAAACTGGAAAGAAGCTCTGAGAAACTGCTCTGTTTTCTGTGAATTCATCTCACAGAGTTACATCTTTCCCTTCATGAAGCCTTTCGCTAAGGCTGTTCTTGTGGAATTGGCAAAGGGATATTTGGAAGCCCATAGAGGGCTATGGTGAAAAAGGAAATATCTTCCGTTCAAAACTGGAAAGAAGCTTTCTGAGAAACTGCTCTGTGTTCTGTTAATTCATCTCACAGAGTTACATATTTCCCTTCAAGAAGCCATTCGCTAAGGCTGTTCTTCTGGAATTGGCAAAGGGATATTTGGAAGTCCTTAGAGGGCTATGGTGAAAAAGGAAATATCTTCCGTTCAAAACTGGAAAGAAGCTTTCTGAGAAACTGCTCTGTGTTCTGTTAATTCATCTCACAGAGTTACATCTTTCCCTTCAAGAAGCCTTTCCCTAAGGCTGTTCTTGTATAATTGGCAAAGGGATATTTGGAAGCCCATAAAGGGCTATGGCGAAAAAGGAAATATCTTCCGTTCAAAACCGGAAAGATACTTTCTGAGAAACTGCTCTGTGTTCTGTTAATTCATCTGACAGAGTTACATCTTTCCCTTCAAGAAGCCTTTCGCTAAGGCTGTTTTTGTGGAATTGGCAAAGGGATATTTGGAAGCCCATAGAGGGCTATGGTGAAAAAGGAAATATCTTCCGTTCAAAACTGGAAAGAAGGTTTCTCAGAAACTGCTCTGTGTTCTCTGAATTCATCCCATAGAGTTACATCTTTCCCTACAACAGGCCTTTCGCTAAGGCTGTTCTTGTGGAATTGGCAAAGGGATATTTGGAAGCCCTTAGAGGGCTATGTTGAAAAAGGAAATATCTTCCGTTCAAAACTGGAAAGAAGCTTTCTGAGAAACTGCTCTGTATTCTGTTAATTCATCTCACAGAGTTACATCTTTCCCTTCAAGAAGCCTTTGGCTAAGGCTGTTCTTGTGGAATTGGCAAAGGGATATTTGGAATCCCATAGAGGGCTACGGTGAAAAAGGAAATATCTTCCGTTCAAAACTGGAAAGAATCTTTCTAAGAAACAGTTCTGTGTTCTGTTAATTCATCTCACAGAGTTACATCTTTCCCTTGAAGAAGCCTTTCGCTAAGGCTGTTCTTGTGGAACTGGCCGGAGAAACTGCTCTGTGTTCTGTTATTTCATTTCACAGCGTTACATCTCTACCTTCTAGAAGCCTTTCGATAAGGCTGTTCTTGTCCAATTGGCAAAGGCATATTTGGAAACCCATAGAGGGCTATGGTGAAAAAGGAAATATCTTCCGTTCAAAACTGGGAAGAAGCTTTCTGAGAAACTGCTCTGTGTTCTGTTAAATCATTTCACAGAGTTAAATCTTTCCCTTCAAGAAGCCTTTCGCTAAGGCTGTTCTTGTGGAATTGGCAAAGGGATATTTGGAAGCCCATAGAGGGCTATGGTGAAAAAGGAAATATCTTCCGTTCAAAACTGGAAAGAATCTTTCTAAGAAACAGTTCTGTTTTCTGTTAATTCATCTCACAGAGTTATATCTTTCCCTTGAAGAAGCCTTTCGCTAAGGCTGTTCTTGTGGAACGGGCAAAGTGATATTTGGAAGCCCATAGAGGGCTATGGTGAAAAAGGAAATATCTTCCGTTCAAAACTGGAAAGAAGCTTTCTGAGAAACTGCTCTGTGTTCTGTTAATTCATCTCACAGAGTTACATCTTTCCCTTCAAGAAGCCTTTCCCTAAGGCTGTTCTTGTTAAATTGGCAAAGAGATATTTGGAAGCCCTTAGAGGGCTATGGTGAAAAAGGAAATATCCTCCATTCAAAAGTGGAAAGAAGCTTTCTGAGAAACTACTCTGTGTTCTGTTAATTCATCTCACAGAGTTACATCTTTCCCTTCAAGAATACTTTTGCTAAGGCTGTTCTTGTGGAATTGGCAAAGGGATATTTGGAAGCCCATAGAGGGCTATGGTGAAAAAGGAAATATCATCACTTCAAAACTGGAAAGAAGCTTTCTGAGAAACTGCTCTGTGTTCTGTTAATTCATCCCACAGAGTTACATCTTTCCCTTCAAGAAGCCTTTAGCTAAGGCTGTTCTTGTGGAATTGGCATAGGGATATTTGGAAGCCCATAGAGGGCAATGCTGAAAAAGGAAATATCTTCCGTTCAAAACTGGAAAGAAGCTTTCTGAGAAACTGCTCTGTGTTGTGTTATTTGATCTCACAGCGTTACATCTCTACCTTCAAGAAGCCTTTAGCTAAGGCTGTTCTTGTGGAATTGGAACAGGGATATTTGGAAGACCATAGAGGGCTATGGTGAAAAAGGAAATATCTTCCGTTCAAAACGGGAGAGAAGCTTTCTGAGAAACTGCTCCGTGTTCTGTTAATTCATCTCACAGAGTTACATCTTTCCCTTGAAGAAACCTTTCGCTAAGGCTGTTCTTGTGGAATTGGCAAAGGGATATTTGGAAGCCCATAGAGGGCTATGGTGAAAAAGGAAATATCTTCCGTTCAAAACTGGAAAGAAGCTTTCTGAGAAACTGCTCTGTGTTCTGTTAATTCATCTCACAGAGTTACATCTTTCCCTTGAGGAAGCCTTTCGCTAAGGCTGTTCTTGTGGAACTGGCAAAGTGATATTTGGAAGCCCATAGAGGGCTATGTTGAAAAAGGAAATATCTTCCGTTCAAAACTGGAAAGAAGCTTTCTGAGAAACTGCTCTGTGTTCTGTTATTTCATCTCACAGCGTTACATCTCTACCTTCAGAAGCCTTTCGATAAGGGTGTTCTTGTGGAATTGGCAAAGGCATATTTGGAAACCCATAGAGGGCTATGGTGAAAAAGGAAATATCTTCCGTTCAAAACTGGAAAGAAGCTTTCTGAGAAACTGCTTTGTGTTCTGTTAATTCATCTCACAGAGTTACATCTTTCCCTTCAAGAAGCCTTTCGCTAAGGCTGTTCTTGTGGAATTGGCAAAGGGATATTTGGAAGCCAATAGAGGGCTATGGTGAAAAAGGAAATATCTTCCGTTCAAAACGGGAAAGAAACTTTCTGAGAAACTGCTCTGTGTTCTGTTAATTCATCTCACAGAGTTACATCTTTCCCTTCAAGAAGCCTTTCGCTAAGGCTGTTCTTGTGGATTTGGCAAAGGGATATTTGGAAGCCCATAGAGGGCTATGGTGAAAAATAAATATCTTCCGTTCAAAACTGGAAAGACGCTTTCTGAGAAACTGCTCTGTGTTCTGTTAATTCACCTCAAAGAGTTACATCTTTCCCTTCAAGAAACCTTTCGCTAAGGCTGTTCTTGTGGAATTGGCAAAGGGATATTTGGAAGCCCATAGAGGGCTATGGTGAAAAAAGAAATATCTTCCGTTCAAAACTGGAAAGAAGCTTTCTGAGAAACTGCTCTGTGTTCTCTGAATTCATCCCATAGAGTTACATCTTTCCCTTCAAAAGGCGTTTCGCTAAGGCTGTTCTTGTGGAATTGGCAAAGGGATATTTGGAAGCCCTTAGAGGGCTATGGTGAAAAAGGAAATATCCTCCGTTCAAAACTGGAAAGAAGCTTTCTGAGAAACTGCTCTGTGTTCTGTTAATTCATCTCACAGAGTTACATCTTTCCCTTCAAGAAGACTTTCGCTAAGGCTGTTATTGTGGAATTGGCAAAGGGATATTTGGAAGCCCTTAGAGGGCTATGTTGAAAAAGGAAATATCTTCCGTTCAAAACGGGAAGGAAGCTTTCTGAGAAAGTGCTCTGTGTTCTGTTAATTCGTCTCACAGATTTACATCTTTCCTTTCAAGAAGCCTTTCGCTAAGGTTGTTCTTGTGGAATTGGCAAAGGGATATTTGGAAGCCCATAAAGGGCTATGGTGAAAAAGGAAATATCTTCCGTTCAAAACTGGAAAGAAGCTTTCTGAGAAACTGCTCTGTGTTCTGTTAATTCATCTCCCAGAGTTACATCTTTCCCTTCAAGAAGCCTTTCCCTAAGGCTGTACTTGTGGAATTGGCAAAGGGATATTTGGAAGCCCATAGAGGGCTATGGTGAAAAAGGAAATATCTTCCGTTCAAAAGTGGAAAGAAGCTTTCTGAGAAATTGCTCTGTGTTCTGTTAATTCATCTCACAGAGTTACATCTTTCCCTTCAAGAAGCCTTTCGCTAAGGCTGTTCTTGTGGAATTGGCAAAGGGATATTTGGAAGCCCTTAGAGGGCTATGGTGAAAAAGGAAATATCATCCGTTCAAAACTGGAAAGAAGCTTTCTGAGAAACTGCTCTGTGTTCTGTTTATTCATCTCACAGAATTACATCTTTCCCTTCAAGAAGCCTTTAGTTAAGGCTGTTCTTGTGGAATTGGCACAGGGATATTTGGAAGCCCATAGAGGGCTATGGTGAAAAAGGAAATATCTTCCGTTCAAAACGGGAAAGAAACATTCTGAGAAACTGCTCTGTGTTCTGTTAATTCATCTCACAGAGTTACATCTTTCCCTTCAAGAAGCCTTTCGCTAAGGCTGTTCTTGTGGAATTGGCAAAGGGATATTTGGAAGCCCATAGAGGGCTATGGTGAAAAAGGAAATATCTTCCGTTCAAAACTGGAAAGAATCTTTCTAAGAAACTGTTCTGTGTTCTGTTAATTCATCTCACAGAGTTACATCTTTCCCTTGAAGAAGCCTTTCGCTAAGGCTGTTCTTGTGGAAATGGCAAAGTGATATTTGGAAGCCCATAGAGGGCTATGGTGAAAAAGTAAATATCTTCCGTTCAAAACTGGAAGGAAGCTTTCTGAGAAACTGCTCTGTGTTCTGTTATTTCATCTCACAGCGTTACATCTCTACCTTCAAGAAGCCTTTCGATAAGGCTGTTTTTGTGGAATTGGCAAAGGCATATTTGGAAACCCATGGAGGGCTATGGTGAAAAAGGAAATATCTTCCGTTCAAAACTGGAAAGAAGCTTTCTGAGAAACTGCTCTGTGTTCTGTTAAATCATTTCACGGAGTTACATCTTTCCCTTCAAGAAGCCTTTCGCTAAGGCTGTTCTTGTGGAATTGGCAAAGGGATATTTGGAAGCCCCTAGAGGGCTATTGTGAAAAAGGAATTATCTTTCGTTCAAACCTGGAAAGAAGCTTTCTGAGAAACTGCTCTGTGTTCTGTTAATTCATCTCACAGAGTTACATCTTTCCCTTCAAGAAGCCTTTCGCTAAGGCTGTTCTTGTGGAATTGGCAAAGGGATATTTGGAAGCCCCTAGAGGGCAATGGTGAAAAAGGAATTATCTTCCGTTCAAACCTGGAAAGAAGCTTTCTGAGAAACTGCTCTGTGTTTTCTTAATTCAGCTCACAGAATTACGTCTTTCCCTTCAAGAATCCTTTCGCTAAGGCTGTTCTTGGGGAATTGGCAAAGGGATATTTGGAAGCCAATAGACGGCTACGGTGAAAAAGGAAATATCTTCCGTTGAAAACTGGAAAGAAGCTTTCTGACAAACTGCTCTGTGTTCTGTTAATTCATCTCACAGAGATACATCTTTCCCTTCAAGAAGCCTTTTGCTATGCCTGTTCTTGTGGAATTGGCAAAGGGATATTTGGAAGCCCATAGAGGGCTATGGTGAAAAAAGAAATATCTTCCGTTCAAAACTGGAAAGAAGCTTTCTGAGAAACTGCTCTGTGTTCTCTGAATTCATCCCACAGAGTTACATCATTCCCTTCAAGAGGCCTTTCGCTATGGTTGTTCTTGTGCATTTGGCAAAGGGATATTTGGAAGCCCATAGAGGGCTATGGTGAAAAAGGAAAAATCTTCCGTTCAAAACTGGAAAGAAGCTTTCTGAGAAACTGCTCTGTGTTCTGTTAATTCATCTCACAGAGTTACATCTTTCCCTTCAAGAAGCCTTTCGCTAAGGCTGTTCTTGTGGAATTGGCAAAGGGATATTTGGAAGCCCATAGAGGGCTATGGTGAAAAAGGAAATATCTTCCGTTCAAAACTGGAAGGAAGCTTTCTGAGAAACTGCTCTGTGTTCTGTTAATTCATCTCAAAGAGTTACATCTTCCCTTTCAAGAAGCCTTTCGCTAAGGCTGTTCTTGTGGAATTGGGAAAGTGATATTTTGAAGCCCATAGAGGGCTATGGTGAAAAAGGAAATATCTTCCGTTCAAAACTGGAAAGAAGGTTTCTGAGAAACTGCTCTGTGTTCTGTTAATTCACCTCACAGAGTTATATCTTTCCCTTCAAGAAGCCTTTCGCTAAGGCTGTTCTTGTGGATTTGGCAAAGGGATATTTGGAAGCCCATTGATGGCTATGGTGAAAAAAGAAATATCTTCCGTTCAAAACTGGAAAGAAGCTTTCTAAGAAACTGCACTGTGTTCTCTGAATTCATCCCATAGAGTTACATCTTTCCCTTCAAGAGGTCTTTCGCTAAGGCTGTTCTTGTGGAATTGGAAAAGGCATATTTGGAAGCCAATAGAGGGCTATGGTGAAAAAGGAAATATCTTACGTTCAAAACTGGAAAGAAGCTTTCTGAGAAACTGCTCTGTGTTCTGTTAATTCATTTCCAGAGTTACATCTTTCCCTTCAAGAAGCCTGTCGCTAAGGCTGTTCTTGTGGAATTGGCAAAGCGATATTTGGAAGCCCATAGAGGGCTATGGTGAAAAAGGAAATATCTTCCGTTCAAAACTGAAAAGAAGCTTTTGAGAAACTGCTCTGTGTTCTGTTAATTCATCTCATAGAGTTACATCTTTCCCTTCAAGAGGCCTTTCGCTAAGGCTGTTCTTGTGGAATTGGCAAAGGGATATTTGGAAGCCCATAGAGGGCTATGGTGAAAAAGGAAATATCATCCTTTCAAAACTGGAAAGAAGCTTTCTGAGAAACTGCTCTGTGTTCTGTTAATTCATCTCACAGAGTTACATCTTTCCCTTCAAGAAGCCTTTAGCTAAGGCGGTTCTTGTGGAATTGGCACAGGGATATTTGGAAGCCCATAGAGGGCTATGGTGAAAAAGGAAATATCTTCCGTTCAAAACGGGAAAGAAACTTTCTGAGAAACTGCTCTGTGTTCTGTTAATTCATCTCACAGAGTTACATCTTTCCCTTGAAGAAGCCTTTCGCTAAGGCTGTTCTTGTGGAACTGGCAAACTGATATTTGGAAGCCCATAGAGGTCTATGGTGAAAAAGGAAATATCTTCCGTTCAAAACTGGAAAGAAGCTTTCTGAGAAACTGCTCTGTGTTCTGTTAAATCATTTCACAGAGTTACATCTTTCAATTCAAGAAGCCTTTCGCTAAGGCTGTTCTTGTGGAATTGGCAAAGGGATATTTGGAAGCCCATAGAAGGCTATGCTGAAAAAGCAAATATCTTCCGTTCAAAACTGGAAAGAAGCTTTCTGAGAAACTGCTCTGTGTTCTGTTAATTCATCTCACAGAGTTACATCTTTCCCTTCAAGAAGACTTTCGCTAAGGCTGTTCTTGTGGAATTGGCAAAGGGATATTTGGAAGCCCATAGAGGGCTATGGTGAAAAAGGAAATATCTTCCGTTCAAAACTAGAAAGAAGCTTTCTGAGAAACTGCTCTGTGTTCTGTTAATTCATCTCACAGATTTACATCTTTCCTTTCAAGAAGCCTTTCGCTAAGGCTGTTCTTGTGGAATTGGCAAAGGGATATTTGGAAGCCCATAAAGGGCTATGGTGAAAAAGGAAATATCTTCCGTTCAAAACTTGAAAGAAGCTTTCTGAGAAACTGCTCTGTGTTCTGTTAATTCCTCTCACAGAGTTACATCTTTCCCTTCAAGAAGCCTTTCGCTAAGGCTGTTCTTGTGGAATTGGCAAAGGGATATTTGGAAGCCCCTAGAGGGCTATGGTGAAAAAGGAATTATCTTCCGTTCAAACCTGGAAAGAAGCTTTCTGAGAAACTGCTCTGTGTTCTGTTAATTCATCTCACAGAGTTACATCTTTCCCTTCAAGAAGACTTTCGCTAAGGCTGTTCTTGTGGAATTGGCAAAGGGATATTTGGAAGCCCCTAGAGGGCAATGGTGAAAAAGGAATTATCTTCCGTTCAAACCTGGAAAGAAGCTTTCTGAGAAACTGCTCTGTGTTTTGTTAATTCATCTCACAGAGTTCCATCTTTCCCTTCAAGAAGCCTTTTGCTAAGGCTGTTCTTGTGGAATTGGCAAAGGGGTATTTGGAAGCCCTTAGAGGGCTATGGTGAAAAAAGAAGTATCTTCCGTTCAAAACTGGAAAGAAGCTTCCTGAGAAACTGCTCTGTGTTCTCTGAATTCATCCCACAGTTACATCTTTCCCTTCAAGAGGCCTTTCGCTGTGGTTGTTCTTGTGGAATTGGCAAAGGGATATTTGGAAGCCCATAGAGGGCTATGGTGAAAAAGGAAAAATCTTCCGTACAAAACTGGAAAGAAGCTTTCTGAGAAACTGCTCAGTGTTCTGTTAATTCATCTCACAGAGTTACATCTTTCCCTTCAAGAAGCCTTTCGCTAAGGCTGTTCTTGTGGAATAGGCAAAGGGATATTTGGAAGCCCATAGAGGGCTATGGTGAAAAAGGAAATATCTTCCGTTCAAAACTGGAAAGAAGCTTTCTGAGAAAGTGCTCTGTGTTCTGTTAATTCATCTCACAGAGTTACATCTTTCCCTTCAAGAAGCATTTCGCTAAGGCTGTTCTTGTGGAATTGGCAAAGGGATATTTGGAAGCCCATAGAGGGCTATGGTGAAAAAAGAGATATCTTCCGTTCAAAACTGGAAAGAAGCTTTCTGAGAAACTGCTCTGTGTTCTCTGAATTCATCCCACAGAGTTACATCTTTCCCTTCAAGAGGCCTTTCGCTAAGGCTGTTCTTGTGGAATTGGCAAAGGTATATTTGGAAGCCCATAGAGGGCTATGGTGAAAAAGGAAATATCTTCCGTTCAAAACTGGAAAGAAGCTTTCTGAGAAACTGCTCTGTGTTCTGTTAATTCATCTCACAGAGTTACATCTTTCCCTTCAAGAAGCCATTCGCTAAGGCTGTTCTTCTGGAATTGGCAAAGGGATATTTGGAAGCCCATAGAGGGCTATGGTGAAAAAGGAAATATCTTCCGTTCAAACCTGGAAAGAAGCTTTCTGAGAAACTGCTCTGTGTTCTCTGAATTCATCCCATAGAGTTACATCTTTCCCTTCAAGAGGCCTTTCGCTAAGGCTGTTCTTGTGGAATTGGCAAAGGGATATTTGGAAGCCCATAGAGGGCTATGGTGAAAAAGGAAATATCTTCCGTTCAAAACTGGAAAGAAGCTTTCTGAGAAACTGCTCTGTGTTCTGTTAATTCATCTCACAGAGTGACATCTTTCCCTTCAAGAAGCCTTTCGCTAAGGCTGTTCTTGTTTAATTGGCAAAGGGATATATGGAAGCCCATAGAGGACTATGGTGAAAAAGGAAATATCATCCTTTCAAAACTGGAAAGAAGCTTTCTGAGAAACTGCTCTGTGTTCTGTTAATTCATCTCACAGAGTTACATCTTTCCCTTCAAGAAGCCTTTCGCTAAGGCTGTTCTTGTGGCATTGGCAAAGGGATATTTGGAGCCCATAGAGGGCTATGGTGAAAAAGGAAATATCTTCCGTTCAAAACTGGAAAGAATCTTTCTATGAAACAGTTCTGTGTACTGTTAATTCATCTTAAAGAGTTACATCTTTCCCTTGAAGAAGCCTTTCGCTAAGGCTGTTCTTGTGGAACTGGCAAAGTGATATTTGGAATCCCCTAGAGGACTATGGTGAAAAAGGAAATATCTTCCTTTCAAAACTGGAAAGAAGCTTTCTGAGAAACTGCTCTGTGTTCTGTTATTTCATCTCACAGCGTTACATCTCTACCTTCTAGACGCCTTTCGATAAGGCTGTTCTTGTGGAATTGGAAAAGGCATATTTGGAAGCCCATAGAGGGCTATGGTGAAAAAGGAAATATCTTCCTTTCAAAACTGGAAAGAAGCTTTCTGAGAAACTGCTCTGTGTTCTGTTAATTCATCTCACAGAGTTACATCTTTCCCTTCAAGAAGACTTTCGCTAAGGCTGTTCTTGTGGAATTGGCAAAGGGATATTTGGAAGCCCATAGAGGGCTATGGTGAAAAAGGAAATATCTTCCGTTCAAAACTAGAAAGAAGCTTTCTGAGAAACTGCTCTGTGTTCTGTTAATTCATCTCACAGATTTACATCTTTCCTTTCAAGAAGCCTTTCGCTAAGGCTGTTCTTGTGGAATTGGCAAAGGGATATTTGGAAGCCCATAAAGGGCTATGGTGAAAAAGGAAATATCTTCCGTTCAAAACTTGAAAGAAGCTTTCTGAGAAACTGCTCTGTGTTCTGTTAATTCCTCTCACAGAGTTACATCTTTCCCTTCAAGAAGCCTTTCGCTAAGGCTGTTCTTGTGGAATTGGCAAAGGGATATTTGGAAGCCCCTAGAGGGCTATGGTGAAAAAGGAATTATCTTCCGTTCAAACCTGGAAAGAAGCTTTCTGAGAAACTGCTCTGTGTTCTGTTAATTCATCTCACAGAGTTACATCTTTCCCTTCAAGAAGACTTTCGCTAAGGCTGTTCTTGTGGAATTGGCAAAGGGATATTTGGAAGCCCCTAGAGGGCAATGGTGAAAAAGGAATTATCTTCCGTTCAAACCTGGAAAGAAGCTTTCTGAGAAACTGCTCTGTGTTTTGTTAATTCATCTCACAGAGTTCCATCTTTCCCTTCAAGAAGCCTTTTGCTAAGGCTGTTCTTGTGGAATTGGCAAAGGGGTATTTGGAAGCCCTTAGAGGGCTATGGTGAAAAAAGAAGTATCTTCCGTTCAAAACTGGAAAGAAGCTTCCTGAGAAACTGCTCTGTGTTCTCTGAATTCATCCCACAGTTACATCTTTCCCTTCAAGAAGCCTTTCGCTAAGGCTGTTCTTGTGGAATAGGCAAAGGGATATTTGGAAGCCCATAGAGGGCTATGGTGAAAAAGGAAATATCTTCCGTTCAAAACTGGAAAGAAGCTTTCTGAGAAAGTGCTCTGTGTTCTGTTAATTCATCTCACAGAGTTACATCTTTCCCTTCAAGAAGCATTTCGCTAAGGCTGTTCTTGTGGAATTGGCAAAGGGATATTTGGAAGCCCATAGAGGGCTATGGTGAAAAAAGAGATATCTTCCGTTCAAAACTGGAAAGAAGCTTTCTGAGAAACTGCTCTGTGTTCTCTGAATTCATCCCACAGAGTTACATCTTTCCCTTCAAGAGGCCTTTCGCTAAGGCTGTTCTTGTGGAATTGGCAAAGGTATATTTGGAAGCCCATAGAGGGCTATGGTGAAAAAGGAAATATCTTCCGTTCAAAACTGGAAAGAAGCTTTCTGAGAAACTGCTCTGTGTTCTGTTAATTCATCTCACAGAGTTACATCTTTCCCTTCAAGAAGCCATTCGCTAAGGCTGTTCTTCTGGAATTGGCAAAGGGATATTTGGAAGCCCATAGAGGGCTATGGTGAAAAAGGAAATATCTTCCGTTCAAACCTGGAAAGAAGCTTTCTGAGAAACTGCTCTGTGTTCTCTGAATTCATCCCATAGAGTTACATCTTTCCCTTCAAGTGGCCTTTCGCTAAGGCTGTTCTTGTGGAATTGGCAAAGGGATATTTGGAAGCCCATAGAGGGCTATGGTGAAAAAGGAAATATCTTCCGTTCAAAACTGGAAAGAAGCTTTCTGAGAAACTGCTCTGTGTTCTGTTAATTCATCTCACAGAGTGACATCTTTCCCTTCAAGAAGCCTTTCGCTAAGGCTGTTCTTGTTTAATTGGCAAAGGGATATATGGAAGCCCATAGAGGACTATGGTGAAAAAGGAAATATCATCCTTTCAAAACTGGAAAGAAGCTTTCTGAGAAACTGCTCTGTGTTCTGTTAATTCATCTCACAGAGTTACATCTTTCCCTTCAAGAAGCCTTTAGCTAAGGCTGTTCTTGTGGAATTGGCAAAGGGATATTTGGAGCCCATAGAGGGCTATGGTGAAAAAGGAAATATCTTCCGTTCAAAACTGGAAAGAATCTTTCTATGAAACAGTTCTGTGTACTGTTAATTCATCTTACAGAGTTACATCTTTCCCTTGAAGAAGCCTTTCGCTAAGGCTGTTCTTGTGGAACTGGCAAAGTGATATTTGGAATCCCCTAGAGGACTATGGTGAAAAAGGAAATATCTTCCGTTCAAAACTGGAAAGAAGCTTTCTGAGAAACTGCTCTGTGTTCTGTTATTTCATCTCACAGCGTTACATCTCTACCTTCTAGACGCCTTTCGATAAGGCTGTTCTTGTGGAATTGGAAAAGGCATATTTGGAAGCCCATAGAGGGCTATGGTGAAAAAGGAAATATCTTCCTTTCAAAACTGGAAAGAAGCTTTCTGAGAAACTGCTCTGCGTTCTGTTAAATCATCTCACAGAGTTACATCTTTCCCTTCAAGAAGCCTTTCGCTAAGGCTGTTCTTGTGGAATTGGCAAAGGGATATTTGGAAGCCCATAGAGGGCTATGGTGAAAAAGGGAATATCTTCCCTTCAAATCTGGAAAGAAGCTTTCTGAGAAACTGCTCTGTGTTCTGTTAATTCATCTCACAGAGTTACATCTTTCCCTTCATGAAGCCTTTCGCTAAGGCTGTTCTTGTGGAATTGGCAAAGGGATATTTGGAAGCCCATAGAGGGCTATGGTGAAAAAGGAAATATCTTCCGTTCAAAACTGGAAAGAAGCTTTCTGAGAAACTGCTCTGTGTTCTGTTAATTCATCTCACAGAGTTACATCTTTCCCTTCAAGAAGCCATTCGCTAAGGCTGTTCTTCTGGAATTGGCAAAGGGATATTTGGAAGCCCATAGAGGGCTATGGTGAAAAAGGAAATATCTTCCGTTCAAAACTGGAAAGAAGCTTTCTGAGAAACTGCTCTGTGTTCTGTTAATTCATCTCAAAGAGTTACATCTTTCCCTTCGAGAAGCCTTTCCCTAAGGGTGTTCTTGTTAAATTGGCAAAGGGATATTTGGAAGTCCTTAGAGGGCTATGGTGAAAAAGGAAATATCTTCCGTTCAAAACTGGAAAGAAGCTTTCTGAGAAACTGCTCTGTGTTCTGTTAATTCATCTCACAGAGTTACATCTTTCCCTTCAAGAAGCCTTTCCCTAAGGCTGTTCTTGTATAATTGGCAAAGGGATATTTGGAAGCCCATAAAGGGCTATGGCGAAAAAGGAAATATCTTCCGTTCAAAACCGGAAAGATACTTTCTGAGAAACTGCTCTGTGTTCTGTTAATTCATCTGACAGAGTTACATCTTTCCCTTCAAGAAGCCTTTCGCTAAGGCTGTTTTTGTGGAATTGGCAAAGGGATATTTGGAAGCCCATAGAGGGCTATGGCGAAAAAGGAAATATCTTCCGTTCAAAACTGGAAAGAAGGTTTCTCAGAAACTGCTCTGTGTTTTCTGAATTCATCCCATAGAGTTACATCTTTCCCTACAAGAGGCCTTTCGCTAAGGCTGTTCTTGTGGAATTGGCAAAGGGATATTTGGAAGCCCTTAGAGGGCTATGTTGAAAAAGGAAATATCTTCCGTTCAAAACTGGAAAGAAGCTTTCTGAGAAACTGCTCTGTATTCTGTTAATTCATCTCACAGAGTTACATCTTTCCCTTCAAGAAGCCTTTGGCTAAGGCTGTTCTTGTGGAATTGGCAAAGGGATATTTGGAATCCCATAGAGGGCTACGGTGAAAAAGGAAATATCTTCCGTTCAAAACTGGAAAGAATCTTTCTAAGAAACAGTTCTGTGTTCTGTTAATTCATCTCACAGAGTTACATCTTTCCCTTGAAGAAGCCTTTCGCTAAGGCTGTTCTTGTGGAACTGGCCGGAGAAACTGCTCTGTGTTCTGTTATTTCATTTCACAGCGTTACATCTCTACCTTCTAGAAGCCTTTCGATAAGGCTGTTCTTGTCCAATTGGCAAAGACATATTTGGAAACCCATAGAGGGCTATGGTGAAAAAGGAAATATCTTCCGTTCAAAACAGGGAAGAAGCTTTCTGAGAAACTGCTCTGTGTTCTGTTAAATCATTTCACAGAGTTACATCTTTCCCTTCAAGAAGCCTTTCGCTAAGGCTGTTCTTGTGGAATTGGCAAAGGGATATTTGGAAGCCCATAGAGGACTATGGTGAAAAAGGAAATATCTTCCGTTCAAAACTGGAAAGAAGCTTTCTGAGAAACTGCTCTGTGTTCTGTTAATTCATCTCACAGAGTTACATCTTTCCCTTCAAGAAGCCTTTAGCTAAGGCTTTTCTTGTGGAATTGGCAAAGGGATATTTGGAAGCCCATAAAGGGCTATGGTGAAAAAGGAAATATCTTCCGTTCAAAACGGGAAAGAAACTTTCTGAGAAACTGCTCTGTGTTCTGTTATTTCATCTCACAGAGTTACATCTTTAACTTCAAGAAGCCTTTCGCTAAGGCTGTTCTTGTGGAATTGGCAAAGGGATATTTGGAAGCCCATAGAGGGCTATGGTGAAAAAGGAAATATCTTCCGTTCAAAACTGGAAAGAATCTTTCTAAGAAACAGTTCTGTTTTCTGTTAATTCATCTCACAGAGTTATATCTTTCCCTTGAAGAAGCCTTTCGCTAAGGCTGTTCTTGTGGAACGGGCAAAGTGATATTTGGAAGCCCATAGAGGGCTATGGTGAAAAAGGAAATATCTTCCGTTCAAAACTGGAAAGAAGCTTTCTGAGAAACTGCTCTGTGTTCTGTTAATTCATCTCACAGAGTTACATCTTTCCCTTCAAGAAGCCTTTCCCTAAGGCTGTTCTTGTTAAATTGGCAAAGAGATATTTGGAAGCCCTTAGAGGGCTATGGTGAAAAAGGAAATATCCTCCATTCAAAAGTGGAAAGAAGCTTTCTGAGAAACTACTCTGTGTTCTGTTAATTCATCTCACAGAGTTACATCTTTCCCTTCAAGAATACTTTTGCTAAGGCTGTTCTTGTGGAATTGGCAAAGGGATATTTGGAAGCCCATAGAGGGCTATGGTGAAAAAGGAAATATCATCCCTTCAAAACTGGAAAGAAGCTTTCTGAGAAACTGCTCTGTGTTCTGTTAATTCATCCCACAGAGTTACATCTTTCCCTTCAAGAAGCCTTTAGCTAAGGCTGTTCTTGTGGAATTGGCATAGGGATATTTGGAAGCCCATAGAGGGCAATGCTGAAAAAGGAAATATCTTCCGTTCAAAACTGGAAAGAAGCTTTCTGAGAAACTGCTCTGTGTTGTGTTATTTGATCTCACAGCGTTACATCTCTACCTTCAAGAAGCCTTTCGATAAGGCTGTTCTTGTGGAATTGGCAAAGGGATATTTGGAAGCCCTTAGAGGGCTCTGTTTAAAAAGGAAATATCATCCGTTCAAAACTGGAAAGAAGCTTTCTGAGAAACTGCTCTGTATTCTGTTAATTCATCTCAAAGAGTTACATCTTTCCCTTCAAGAAGCCTTTCGCTAAGGCTGTTCTTGTGGAATTGGCAAAGGGATATTTGGAAGCCCAAAGAGGGCTATGGTGAAAAAGGAAATATCTTCCGTTCCAAACTGGAAAGAAGCTTTCTGAGAAACTGCTCTGTGTTCTGTTAATTCATCTCACAGAGTTACATCTTACCCTTCAAGAAGCCTTTCCCTAAGGCTGTTCTTGTTAAATTGGCAAAGGGATATTTGGAAGCCCTTAGAGGGCTATGGTGAAAAAGGAAATATCCTCCATTCAAAACTGGAAAGAAGCTTTCTGAGAAATTACTCTGTGTTCTGTTAATTCATCTCACAGAGTTACATCTTTCCCTTTAAGAAGACTTTCGCTAAGGCTGTTCTTGTGGAATTGGCAAAGGGATATTTGGAAGCCCATAGAGGGCTATGGTGAAAAAGGAAATATCATCCCTTCAAAACTGGAAAGAAGCTTTCTGAGAAACTGCTCCGTGTTCTGTTAATTCATCTCACAGAGTTACATCTTTCCCTTGAAGAAACCTTTCGCTAAGGCTGTTCTTGTGGAATTGGCAAAGGGATATTTGGAAGCCCATAGAGGGCTATGGTGAAAAACGAAATATCTTCCGTTCAAAACTGGAAAGAAGCTTTCTGAGAAACTGCTCTGTGTTCTGTTAATTCATCTCACAGAGTTACATCTTTCCCTTGAGGAAGCCTTTCGCTAAGGCTGTTCTTGTGGAACTGGCAAAGTGATATTTGGAAGCCCATAGAGGGCTATGTTGAAAAAGGAAATATCTTCCGTTCAAAACTGGAAAGAAGCTTTCTGAGAAAGTGCTCTGTGTTCTGTTATTTCATCTCACAGCGTTACATCTCTACCTTCAGAAGCCTTTCGATAAGGGTGTTCTTGTGGAATTGGCAAAGGCATATTTGGAAACCCATAGAGGGCTATGGTGAAAAAGGAAATATCTTCCGTTCAAAACTGGAAAGAAGCTTTCTGAGAAACTGCTTTGTGTTCTGTTAATTCATCTCACAGAGTTACATCTTTCCCTTCAAGAAGCCTTTCGCTAAGGCTGTTCTTGTGGAATTGGCAAAGGGATATTTGGAAGCCAATAGAGGGCTATGGTGAAAAAGGAAATATCTTCCGTTCAAAACGGGAAAGAAACTTTCTGAGAAACTGCTCTGTGTTCTCTTAATTCATCTCACAGAGTTACATCTTTCCCTTCAAGAAGCCTTTCGCTAAGGCTGTTCTTGTGGAATTGGCAAAGGGATATTTGGAAGCCCATAGAGGGCTATGGTGAAAAAGTAAATATCTTCCGTTCAAAACTGGAAAGACGCTTTCTGAGAAACTGCTCTGTGTTCTGTTAATTCACCTCAAAGAGTTACATCTTTCCCTTCAAGAAACCTTTCGCTAACGCTGTTCTTGTGGAATTGGCAAAGGGATATTTGGAAGCCCATAGAGGGCTATGGTGAAAAAAGAAATATCTTCCGTTCAAAACTGGAAAGAAGCTTTCTGAGAAACTGCTCTGTGTTCTCTGAATTCATCCCATAGAGTTACATCTTTCCCTTCAAGAGGCGTTTCGCTAAGGCTGTTCTTGTGGAATTGGCAAAGGGATATTTGGAAGCCCTTAGAGGGCTATGGTGAAAAAGGAAATATCCTCCGTTCAAAACTGGAAAGAAGCTTTCTGAGAAACTGCTCTGTGTTCTGTTAATTCATCTCACAGAGTTACATCTTTCCCTTCAAGAAAACTTTCGCTAAGGCTGTTATTGTGGAATTGGCAAAGGGATATTTGGAAGCCCATAGAGGGCTATGTTGAAAAAGGAAATATCTTCCGTTCAAAACGGGAAGGAAGCTTTCTGAGAAAGTGCTCTGTGTTCTGTTAATTCGTCTCACAGATTTACATCTTTCCTTTCAAGAAGCCTTTCGCTAAGGTTGTTCTTGTGGAATTGGCAAAGGGATATTTGGAAGCCCATAAAGGGCTATGGTGAAAAAGGAAATATCTTCCGTTCAAAACTGGAAAGAAGCTTTCTGAGAAACTGCTCTGTGTTCTGTTAATTCATCTCCCAGAGTTACATCTTTCCCTTCAAGAAGCCTTTCCCTAAGGCTGTACTTGTGGAATTGGCAAAGGGATATTTGGAAGCCCATAGAGGGCTATGGTGAAAAAGGAAATATCTTCCGTTCAAAAGTGGAAAGAAGCTTTCTGAGAAATTGCTCTGTGTTCTGTTAATTCATCTCACAGAGTTACATCTTTCCCTTCAAGAAGCCTTTCGCTAAGGCTGTTCTTGTGGAATTGGCAAAGGGATATTTGGAAGCCCTTAGAGGGCTATGGTGAAAAAGGAAATATCATCCGTTCAAAACTGGAAAGAAGCTTTCTGAGAAACTGCTCTGTGTTCTGTTTATTCATCTCACAGAATTACATCTTTCCCTTCAAGAAGCCTTTAGTTAAGGCTGTTCTTGTGGAATTGGCACAGGGATATTTGGAAGCCCATAGAGGGCTATGGTGAAAAAGGAAATATCTTCCGTTCAAAACGGGAAAGAAACATTCTGAGAAACTGCTCTGTGTTCTGTTAATTCATCTCACAGAGTTACATCTTTCCCTTCAAGAAGCCTTTCGCTAAGGCTGTTCTTGTGGAATTGGCAAAGGGATATTTGGAAGCCCATAGAGGGCTATGGTGAAAAAGGAAATATCTTCCGTTCAAAACTGGAAAGAATCTTTCTAAGAAACTGTTCTGTGTTCTGTTAATTCATCTCACAGAGTTACATCTTTCCCTTGAAGAAGCCTTTCGCTAAGGCTGTTCTTGTGGAAATGGCAAAGTGATATTTGGAAGCCCATAGAGGGCTATGGTGAAAAAGTAAATATCTTCCGTTCAAAACTGGAAGGAAGCTTTCTGAGAAACTGCTCTGTGTTCTGTTAATTCATCTCAAAGAGTTACATCTTCCCTTTCAAGAAGCCTTTCGCTAAGGCTGTTCTTGTGGAATTGGGAAAGTGATATTTTGAAGCCCATAGAGGGCTATGGTGAAAAAGGAAATATCTTCCGTTCAAAACTGGAAAGAAGGTTTCTGAGAAACTGCTCTGTGTTCTGTTAATTCACCTCACAGAGTTATATCTTTCCCTTCAAGAAGCCTTTCGCTAAGGCTGTTCTTGTGGATTTGGCAAAGGGATATTTGGAAGCCCATTGATGGCTATGGTGAAAAAAGAAATATCTTCCGTTCAAAACTGGAAAGAAGCTTTCTAAGAAACTGCACTGTGTTCTCTGAATTCATCCCATAGAGTTACATCTTTCCCTTCAAGAGGTCTTTCGCTAAGGCTGTTCTTGTGGAATTGGAAAAGGCATATTTGGAAGCCAATAGAGGGCTATGGTGAAAAAGGAAATATCTTACGTTCAAAACTGGAAAGAAGCTTTCTGAGAAACTGCTCTGTGTTCTGTTAATTCATTTCCAGAGTTACATCTTTCCCTTCAAGAAGCCTGTCGCTAAGGCTGTTCTTGTGGAATTGGCAAAGCGATATTTGGAAGCCCATAGAGGGCTATGGTGAAAAAGGAAATATCTTCCGTTCAAAACTGAAAAGAAGCTTTTGAGAAACTGCTCTGTGTTCTGTTAATTCATCTCATAGAGTTACATCTTTCCCTTCAAGAGGCCTTTCGCTAAGGCTGTTCTTGTGGAATTGGCAAAGGGATATTTGGAAGCCCATAGAGGGCTATGGTGAAAAAGGAAATATCATCCTTTCAAAACTGGAAAGAAGCTTTCTGAGAAACTGCTCTGTGTTCTGTTAATTCATCTCACAGAGTTACATCTTTCCCTTCAAGAAGCCTTTAGCTAAGGCGGTTCTTGTGGAATTGGCACAGGGATATTTGGAAGCCCATAGAGGGCTATGGTGAAAAAGGAAATATCTTCCGTTCAAAACGGGAAAGAAACTTTCTGAGAAACTGCTCTGTGTTCTGTTAATTCATCTCACAGAGTTACATCTTTCCCTTGAAGAAGCCTTTCGCTAAGGCTGTTCTTGTGGAACTGGCAAACTGATATTTGGAAGCCCATAGAGGTCTATGGTGAAAAAGGAAATATCTTCCGTTCAAAACTGGAAAGAAGCTTTCTGAGAAACTGCTCTGTGTTCTGTTAAATCATTTCACAGAGTTACATCTTTCAATTCAAGAAGCCTTTCGCTAAGGCTGTTCTTGTGGAATTGGCAAAGGGATATTTGGAAGCCCATAGAAGGCTATGCTGAAAAAGCAAATATCTTCCGTTCAAAACTGGAAAGAAGCTTTCTGAGAAACTGCTCTGTGTTCTGTTAATTCATCTCACAGAGTTACATCTTTCCCTTCAAGAAGACTTTCGCTAAGGCTGTTCTTGTGGAATTGGCAAAGGGATATTTGGAAGCCCATAGAGGGCTATGGTGAAAAAGGAAATATCTTCCGTTCAAAACTAGAAAGAAGCTTTCTGAGAAACTGCTCTGTGTTCTGTTAATTCATCTCACAGATTTACATCTTTCCTTTCAAGAAGCCTTTCGCTAAGGCTGTTCTTGTGGAATTGGCAAAGGGATATTTGGAAGCCCATAAAGGGCTGTGGTGAAAAAGGAAATATCTTCCGTTCAAAACTTGAAAGAAGCTTTCTGAGAAACTGCTCTGTGTTCTGTTAATTCCTCTCACAGAGTTACATCTTTCCCTTCAAGAAGCCTTTCGCTAAGGCTGTTCTTGTGGAATTGGCAAAGGGATATTTGGAAGCCCCTAGAGGGCTATGGTGAAAAAGGAATTATCTTCCGTTCAAACCTGGAAAGAAGCTTTCTGAGAAACTGCTCTGTGTTCTGTTAATTCATCTCACAGAGTTACATCTTTCCCTTCAAGAAGACTTTCGCTAAGGCTGTTCTTGTGGAATTGGCAAAGGGATATTTGGAAGCCCCTAGAGGGCAATGGTGAAAAAGGAATTATCTTCCGTTCAAACCTGGAAAGAAGCTTTCTGAGAAACTGCTCTGTGTTTTGTTAATTCATCTCACAGAGTTCCATCTTTCCCTTCAAGAAGCCTTTTGCTAAGGCTGTTCTTGTGGAATTGGCAAAGGGGTATTTGGAAGCCCTTAGAGGGCTATGGTGAAAAAAGAAGTATCTTCCGTTCAAAACTGGAAAGAAGCTTCCTGAGAAACTGCTCTGTGTTCTCTGAATTCATCCCACAGTTACATCTTTCCCTTCAAGAGGCCTTTCGCTGTGGTTGTTCTTGTGGAATTGGCAAAGGGATATTTGGAAGCCCATAGAGGGCTATGGTGAAAAAGGAAAAATCTTCCGTACAAAACTGGAAAGAAGCTTTCTGAGAAACTGCTCAGTGTTCTGTTAATTCATCTCACAGAGTTACATCTTTCCCTTCAAGAAGCCTTTCGCTAAGGCTGTTCTTGTGGAATAGGCAAAGGGATATTTGGAAGCCCATAGAGGGCTATGGTGAAAAAGGAAATATCTTCCGTTCAAAACTGGAAAGAAGCTTTATGAGAAAGTGCTCTGTGTTCTGTTAATTCATCTCACAGAGTTACATCTTTCCCTTCAAGAAGCATTTCGCTAAGGCTGTTCTTGTGGAATTGGCAAAGGGATATTTGGAAGCCCATAGAGGGCTATGGTGAAAAAAGAGATATCTTCCGTTCAAAACTGGAAAGAAGCTTTCTGAGAAACTGCTCTGTGTTCTCTGAATTCATCCCACAGAGTTACATCTTTCCCTTCAAGAGGCCTTTCGCTAAGGCTGTTCTTGTGGAATTGGCAAAGGTATATTTGGAAGCCCATAGAGGGCTATGGTGAAAAAGGAAATATCTTCCGTTCAAAACTGGAAAGAAGCTTTCTGAGAAACTGCTCTGTGTTCTGTTAATTCATCTCACAGAGTTACATCTTTCCCTTCAAGAAGCCATTCGCTAAGGCTGTTCTTCTGGAATTGGCAAAGGGATATTTGGAAGCCCATAGAGGGCTATGGTGAAAAAGGAAATATCTTCCGTTCAAACCTGGAAAGAAGCTTTCTGAGAAACTGCTCTGTGTTCTCTGAATTCATCCCATAGAGTTACATCTTTCCCTTCAAGAGGCCTTTCGCTAAGGCTGTTCTTGTGGAATTGGCAAAGGGATATTTGGAAGCCCATAGAGGGCTATGGTGAAAAAGGAAATATCTTCCGTTCAAAACTGGAAAGAAGCTTTCTGAGAAACTGCTCTGTGTTCTGTTAATTCATCTCACAGAGTGACATCTTTCCCTTCAAGAAGCCTTTCGCTAAGGCTGTTCTTGTTTAATTGGCAAAGGGATATATGGAAGCCCATAGAGGACTATGGTGAAAAAGGAAATATCATCCTTTCAAAACTGGAAAGAAGCTTTCTGAGAAACTGCTCTGTGTTCTGTTAATTCATCTCACAGAGTTACATCTTTCCCTTCAAGAAGCCTTTCGCTAAGGCTGTTCTTGTGGCATTGGCAAAGGGATATTTGGAGCCCATAGAGGGCTATGGTGAAAAAGGAAATATCTTCCGTTCAAAACTGGAAAGAATCTTTCTATGAAACAGTTCTGTGTACTGTTAATTCATCTTACAGAGTTACATCTTTCCCTTGAAGAAGCCTTTCGCTAAGGCTGTTCTTGTGGAACTGGCAAAGTGATATTTGGAATCCCCTAGAGGACTATGGTGAAAAAGGAAATATCTTCCGTTCAAAACTGGAAAGAAGCTTTCTGAGAAACTGCTCTGTGTTCTGTTATTTCATCTCACAGCGTTACATCTCTACCTTCTAGACGCCTTTCGATAAGGCTGTTCTTGTGGAATTGGAAAAGGCATATTTGGAAGCCCATAGAGGGCTATGGTGAAAAAGGAAATATCTTCCTTTCAAAACTGGAAAGAAGCTTTCTGAGAAACTGCTCTGTGTTCTGTTAATTCATCTCACAGAGTTACATCTTTCCCTTCAAGAAGACTTTCGCTAAGGCTGTTCTTGTGGAATTGGCAAAGGGATATTTGGAAGCCCATAGAGGGCTATGGTGAAAAAGGAAATATCTTCCGTTCAAAACTAGAAAGAAGCTTTCTGAGAAACTGCTCTGTGTTCTGTTAATTCATCTCACAGATTTACATCTTTCCTTTCAAGAAGCCTTTCGCTAAGGCTGTTCTTGTGGAATTGGCAAAGGGATATTTGGAAGCCCATAAAGGGCTATGGTGAAAAAGGAAATATCTTCCGTTCAAAACTTGAAAGAAGCTTTCTGAGAAACTGCTCTGTGTTCTGTTAATTCCTCTCACAGAGTTACATCTTTCCCTTCAAGAAGCCTTTCGCTAAGGCTGTTCTTGTGGAATTGGCAAAGGGATATTTGGAAGCCCCTAGAGGGCTATGGTGAAAAAGGAATTATCTTCCGTTCAAACCTGGAAAGAAGCTTTCTGAGAAACTGCTCTGTGTTCTGTTAATTCATCTCACAGAGTTACATCTTTCCCTTCAAGAAGACTTTCGCTAAGGCTGTTCTTGTGGAATTGGCAAAGGGATATTTGGAAGCCCCTAGAGGGCAATGGTGAAAAAGGAATTATCTTCCGTTCAAACCTGGAAAGAAGCTTTCTGAGAAACTGCTCTGTGTTTTGTTAATTCATCTCACAGAGTTCCATCTTTCCCTTCAAGAAGCCTTTTGCTAAGGCTGTTCTTGTGGAATTGGCAAAGGGGTATTTGGAAGCCCTTAGAGGGCTATGGTGAAAAAAGAAGTATCTTCCGTTCAAAACTGGAAAGAAGCTTCCTGAGAAACTGCTCTGTGTTCTCTGAATTCATCCCACAGTTACATCTTTCCCTTCAAGAGGCCTTTCGCTGTGGTTGTTCTTGTGGAATTGGCAAAGGGATATTTGGAAGCCCATAGAGGGCTATGGTGAAAAAGGAAAAATCTTCCGTACAAAACTGGAAAGAAGCTTTCTGAGAAACTGCTCAGTGTTCTGTTAATTCATCTCACAGAGTTACATCTTTCCCTTCAAGAAGCCTTTCGCTAAGGCTGTTCTTGTGGAATAGGCAAAGGGATATTTGGAAGCCCATAGAGGGCTATGGTGAAAAAGGAAATATCTTCCGTTCAAAACTGGAAAGAAGCTTTCTGAGAAAGTGCTCTGTGTTCTGTTAATTCATCTCACAGAGTTACATCTTTCCCTTCAAGAAGCATTTCGCTAAGGCTGTTCTTGTGGAATTGGCAAAGGGATATTTGGAAGCCCATAGAGGGCTATGGTGAAAAAAGAGATATCTTCCGTTCAAAACTGGAAAGAAGCTTTCTGAGAAACTGCTCTGTGTTCTCTGAATTCATCCCACAGAGTTACATCTTTCCCTTCAAGAGGCCTTTCGCTAAGGCTGTTCTTGTGGAATTGGCAAAGGTATATTTGGAAGCCCATAGAGGGCTATGGTGAAAAAGGAAATATCTTCCGTTCAAAACTGGAAAGAAGCTTTCTGAGAAACTGCTCTGTGTTCTGTTAATTCATCTCACAGAGTTACATCTTTCCCTTCAAGAAGCCATTCGCTAAGGCTGTTCTTCTGGAATTGGCAAAGGGATATTTGGAAGCCCATAGAGGGCTATGGTGAAAAAGGAAATATCTTCCGTTCAAACCTGGAAAGAAGCTTTCTGAGAAACTGCTCTGTGTTCTCTGAATTCATCCCATAGAGTTACATCTTTCCCTTCAAGTGGCCTTTCGCTAAGGCTGTTCTTGTGGAATTGGCAAAGGGATATTTGGAAGCCCATAGAGGGCTATGGTGAAAAAGGAAATATCTTCCGTTCAAAACTGGAAAGAAGCTTTCTGAGAAACTGCTCTGTGTTCTGTTAATTCATCTCACAGAGTGACATCTTTCCCTTCAAGAAGCCTTTCGCTAAGGCTGTTCTTGTTTAATTGGCAAAGGGATATATGGAAGCCCATAGAGGACTATGGTGAAAAAGGAAATATCATCCTTTCAAAACTGGAAAGAAGCTTTCTGAGAAACTGCTCTGTGTTCTGTTAATTCATCTCACAGAGTTACATCTTTCCCTTCAAGAAGCCTTTAGCTAAGGCTGTTCTTGTGGAATTGGCAAAGGGATATTTGGAGCCCATAGAGGGCTATGGTGAAAAAGGAAATATCTTCCGTTCAAAACTGGAAAGAATCTTTCTATGAAACAGTTCTGTGTACTGTTAATTCATCTTACAGAGTTACATCTTTCCCTTGAAGAAGCCTTTCGCTAAGGCTGTTCTTGTGGAACTGGCAAAGTGATATTTGGAATCCCCTAGAGGACTATGGTGAAAAAGGAAATATCTTCCGTTCAAAACTGGAAAGAAGCTTTCTGAGAAACTGCTCTGTGTTCTGTTATTTCATCTCACAGCGTTACATCTCTACCTTCTAGACGCCTTTCGATAAGGCTGTTCTTGTGGAATTGGAAAAGGCATATTTGGAAGCCCATAGAGGGCTATGGTGAAAAAGGAAATATCTTCCTTTCAAAACTGGAAAGAAGCTTTCTGAGAAACTGCTCTGCGTTCTGTTAAATCATCTCACAGAGTTACATCTTTCCCTTCAAGAAGCCTTTCGCTAAGGCTGTTCTTGTGGAATTGGCAAAGGGATATTTGGAAGCCCATAGAGGGCTATGGTGAAAAAGGGAATATCTTCCCTTCAAATCTGGAAAGAAGCTTTCTGAGAAACTGCTCTGTGTTCTGTTAATTCATCTCACAGAGTTACATCTTTCCCTTCATGAAGCCTTTCGCTAAGGCTGTTCTTGTGGAATTGGCAAAGGGATATTTGGAAGCCCATAGAGGGCTATGGTGAAAAAGGAAATATCTTCCGTTCAAAACTGGAAAGAAGCTTTCTGAGAAACTGCTCTGTGTTCTGTTAATTCATCTCACAGAGTTACATCTTTCCCTTCAAGAAGCCATTCGCTAAGGCTGTTCTTCTGGAATTGGCAAAGGGATATTTGGAAGCCCATAGAGGGCTATGGTGAAAAAGGAAATATCTTCCGTTCAAAACTGGAAAGAAGCTTTCTGAGAAACTGCTCTGTGTTCTGTTAATTCATCTCAAAGAGTTACATCTTTCCCTTCGAGAAGCCTTTCCCTAAGGGTGTTCTTGTTAAATTGGCAAAGGGATATTTGGAAGTCCTTAGAGGGCTATGGTGAAAAAGGAAATATCTTCCGTTCAAAACTGGAAAGAAGCTTTCTGAGAAACTGCTCTGTGTTCTGTTAATTCATCTCACAGAGTTACATCTTTCCCTTCAAGAAGCCTTTCCCTAAGGCTGTTCTTGTATAATTGGCAAAGGGATATTTGGAAGCCCATAAAGGGCTATGGCGAAAAAGGAAATATCTTCCGTTCAAAACCGGAAAGATACTTTCTGAGAAACTGCTCTGTGTTCTGTTAATTCATCTGACAGAGTTACATCTTTCCCTTCAAGAAGCCTTTCGCTAAGGCTGTTTTTGTGGAATTGGCAAAGGGATATTTGGAAGCCCATAGAGGGCTATGGTGAAAAAGGAAATATCTTCCGTTCAAAACTGGAAAGAAGGTTTCTCAGAAACTGCTCTGTGTTTTCTGAATTCATCCCATAGAGTTACATCTTTCCCTACAAGAGGCCTTTCGCTAAGGCTGTTCTTGTGGAATTGGCAAAGGGATATTTGGAAGCCCTTAGAGGGCTATGTTGAAAAAGGAAATATCTTCCGTTCAAAACTGGAAAGAAGCTTTCTGAGAAACTGCTCTGTATTCTGTTAATTCATCTCACAGAGTTACATCTTTCCCTTCAAGAAGCCTTTGGCTAAGGCTGTTCTTGTGGAATTGGCAAAGGGATATTTGGAATCCCATAGAGGGCTACGGTGAAAAAGGAAATATCTTCCGTTCAAAACTGGAAAGAATCTTTCTAAGAAACAGTTCTGTGTTCTGTTAATTCATCTCACAGAGTTACATCTTTCCCTTGAAGAAGCCTTTCGCTAAGGCTGTTCTTGTGGAACTGGCCGGAGAAACTGCTCTGTGTTCTGTTATTTCATTTCACAGCGTTACATCTCTACCTTCTAGAAGCCTTTCGATAAGGCTGTTCTTGTCCAATTGGCAAAGGCATATTTGGAAACCCATAGAGGGCTATGGTGAAAAAGGAAATATCTTCCGTTCAAAACAGGGAAGAAGCTTTCTGAGAAACTGCTCTGTGTTCTGTTAAATCATTTCACAGAGTTACATCTTTCCCTTCAAGAAGCCTTTCGCTAAGGCTGTTCTTGTGGAATTGGCAAAGGGATATTTGGAAGCCCATAGAGGACTATGGTGAAAAAGGAAATATCTTCCGTTCAAAACTGGAAAGAAGCTTTCTGAGAAACTGCTCTGTGTTCTGTTAATTCATCTCACAGAGTTACATCTTTCCCTTCAAGAAGCCTTTAGCTAAGGCTTTTCTTGTGGAATTGGCAAAGGGATATTTGGAAGCCCATAAAGGGCTATGGTGAAAAAGGAAATATCTTCCGTTCAAAACGGGAAAGAAACTTTCTGAGAAACTGCTCTGTGTTCTGTTATTTCATCTCACAGAGTTACATCTTTAACTTCAAGAAGCCTTTCGCTAAGGCTGTTCTTGTGGAATTGGCAAAGGGATATTTGGAAGCCCATAGAGGGCTATGGTGAAAAAGGAAATATCTTCCGTTCAAAACTGGAAAGAATCTTTCTAAGAAACAGTTCTGTTTTCTGTTAATTCATCTCACAGAGTTATATCTTTCCCTTGAAGAAGCCTTTCGCTAAGGCTGTTCTTGTGGAACGGGCAAAGTGATATTTGGAAGCCCATAGAGGGCTATGGTGAAAAAGGAAATATCTTCCGTTCAAAACTGGAAAGAAGCTTTCTGAGAAACTGCTCTGTGTTCTGTTAATTCATCTCACAGAGTTACATCTTTCCCTTCAAGAAGCCTTTCCCTAAGGCTGTTCTTGTTAACTTGGCAAAGAGATATTTGGAAGCCCTTAGAGGGCTATGGTGAAAAAGGAAATATCCTCCATTCAAAAGTGGAAAGAAGCTTTCTGAGAAACTACTCTGTGTTCTGTTAATTCATCTCACAGAGTTACATCTTTCCCTTCAAGAATACTTTTGCTAAGGCTGTTCTTGTGGAATTGGCAAAGGGATATTTGGAAGCCCATAGAGGGCTATGGTGAAAAAGGAAATATCATCCCTTCAAAACTGGAAAGAAGCTTTCTGAGAAACTGCTCTGTGTTCTGTTAATTCATCCCACAGAGTTACATCTTTCCCTTCAAGAAGCCTTTAGCTAAGGCTGTTCTTGTGGAATTGGCATAGGGATATTTGGAAGCCCATAGAGGGCAATGCTGAAAAAGGAAATATCTTCCGTTCAAAACTGGAAAGAAGCTTTCTGAGAAACTGCTCTGTGTTGTGTTATTTGATCTCACAGCGTTACATCTCTACCTTCAAGAAGCCTTTCGATAAGGCTGTTCTTGTGGAATTGGCAAAGGGATATTTGGAAGCCCTTAGAGGGCTCTGTTTAAAAAGGAAATATCATCCGTTCAAAACTGGAAAGAAGCTTTCTGAGAAACTGCTCTGTATTCTGTTAATTCATCTCAAAGAGTTACATCTTTCCCTTCAAGAAGCCTTTCGCTAAGGCTGTTCTTGTGGAATTGGCAAAGGGATATTTGGAAGCCCAAAGAGGGCTATGGTGAAAAAGGAAATATCTTCCGTTCCAAACTGGAAAGAAGCTTTCTGAGAAACTGCTCTGTGTTCTGTTAATTCATCTCACAGAGTTACATCTTACCCTTCAAGAAGCCTTTCCCTAAGGCTGTTCTTGTTAAATTGGCAAAGGGATATTTGGAAGCCCTTAGAGGGCTATGGTGAAAAAGGAAATATCCTCCATTCAAAACTGGAAAGAAGCTTTCTGAGAAATTACTCTGTGTTCTGTTAATTCATCTCACAGAGTTACATCTTTCCCTTTAAGAAGACTTTCGCTAAGGCTGTTCTTGTGGAATTGGCAAAGGGATATTTGGAAGCCCATAGAGGGCTATGGTGAAAAAGGAAATATCATCCCTTCAAAACTGGAAAGAAGCTTTCTGAGAAACTGCTCCGTGTTCTGTTAATTCATCTCACAGAGTTACATCTTTCCCTTGAAGAAACCTTTCGCTAAGGCTGTTCTTGTGGAATTGGCAAAGGGATATTTGGAAGCCCATAGAGGGCTATGGTGAAAAACGAAATATCTTCCGTTCAAAACTGGAAAGAAGCTTTCTGAGAAACTGCTCTGTGTTCTGTGAATTCATCTCACAGAGTTACATCTTTCCCTTGAGGAAGCCTTTCGCTAAGGCTGTTCTTGTGGAACTGGCAAAGTGATATTTGGAAGCCCATAGAGGGCTATGTTGAAAAAGGAAATATCTTCCGTTCAAAACTGGAAAGAAGCTTTCTGAGAAAGTGCTCTGTGTTCTGTTATTTCATCTCACAGCGTTACATCTCTACCTTCAGAAGCCTTTCGATAAGGGTGTTCTTGTGGAATTGGCAAAGTCATATTTGGAAACCCATAGAGGGCTATGGTGAAAAAGGAAATATCTTCCGTTCAAAACTGGAAAGAAGCTTTCTGAGAAACTGCTTTGTGTTCTGTTAATTCATCTCACAGAGTTACATCTTTCCCTTCAAGAAGCCTTTCGCTAAGGCTGTTCTTGTGGAATTGGCAAAGGGATATTTGGAAGCCAATAGAGGGCTATGGTGAAAAAGGAAATATCTTCCGTTCAAAACGGGAAAGAAACTTTCTGAGAAACTGCTCTGTGTTCTCTTAATTCATCTCACAGAGTTACATCTTTCCCTTCAAGAAGCCTTTCGCTAAGGCTGTTCTTGTGGAATTGGCAAAGGGATATTTGGAAGCCCATAGAGGGCTATGGTGAAAAAGTAAATATCTTCCGTTCAAAACTGGAAAGACGCTTTCTGAGAAACTGCTCTGTGTTCTGTTAATTCACCTCAAAGAGTTACATCTTTCCCTTCAAGAAACCTTTCGCTAACGCTGTTCTTGTGGAATTGGCAAAGGGATATTTGGAAGCCCATAGAGGGCTATGGTGAAAAAAGAAATATCTTCCGTTCAAAACTGGAAAGAAGCTTTCTGAGAAACTGCTCTGTGTTCTCTGAATTCATCCCATAGAGTTACATCTTTCCCTTCAAGAGGCGTTTCGCTAAGGCTGTTCTTGTGGAATTGGCAAAGGGATATTTGGAAGCCCTTAGAGGGCTATGGTGAAAAAGGAAATATCCTCCGTTCAAAACTGGAAAGAAGCTTTCTGAGAAACTGCTCTGTGTTCTGTTAATTCATCTCACAGAGTTACATCTTTCCCTTCAAGAAAACTTTCGCTAAGGCTGTTATTGTGGAATTGGCAAAGGGATATTTGGAAGCCCATAGAGGGCTATGTTGAAAAAGGAAATATCTTCCGTTCAAAACGGGAAGGAAGCTTTCTGAGAAAGTGCTCTGTGTTCTGTTAATTCGTCTCACAGATTTACATCTTTCCTTTCAAGAAGCCTTTCGCTAAGGTTGTTCTTGTGGAATTGGCAAAGGGATATTTGGAAGCCCATAAAGGGCTATGGTGAAAAAGGAAATATCTTCCGTTCAAAACTGGAAAGAAGCTTTCTGAGAAACTGCTCTGTGTTCTGTTAATTCATCTCCCAGAGTTACATCTTTCCCTTCAAGAAGCCTTTCCCTAAGGCTGTACTTGTGGAATTGGCAAAGGGATATTTGGAAGCCCATAGAGGGCTATGGTGAAAAAGGAAATATCTTCCGTTCAAAAGTGGAAAGAAGCTTTCTGAGAAATTGCTCTGTGTTCTGTTAATTCATCTCACAGAGTTACATCTTTCCCTTCAAGAAGCCTTTCGCTAAGGCTGTTCTTGTGGAATTGGCAAAGGGATATTTGGAAGCCCTTAGAGGGCTATGGTGAAAAAGGAAATATCATCCGTTCAAAACTGGAAAGAAGCTTTCTGAGAAACTGCTCTGTGTTCTGTTTATTCATCTCACAGAATTACATC
Organism: Chlorocebus sabaeus; assembly: GCF_047675955.1. Classification (NCBI taxonomy): domain Eukaryota; kingdom Metazoa; phylum Chordata; class Mammalia; order Primates; family Cercopithecidae; genus Chlorocebus; species Chlorocebus sabaeus. The sequence continues at coordinate 55,432,972 of NC_132920.1, forward strand.
TTTCCCTTCAAGAAGCCTTTAGTTAAGGCTGTTCTTGTGGAATTGGCACAGGGATATTTGGAAGCCCATAGAGGGCTATGGTGAAAAAGGAAATATCTTCCGTTAAAAACGGGAAAGAAACATTCTGAGAAACTGCTCTGTGTTCTGTTAATTCATCTCACAGAGTTACATCTTTCCCTTCAAGAAGCCTTTCGCTAAGGCTGTTCTTGTGGAATTGGCAAAGGGATATTTGGAAGCCCATAGAGGGCTATGGTGAAAAAGGAAATATCTTCCGTTCAAAACTGGAAAGAATCTTTCTAAGAAACTGTTCTGTGTTCTGTTAATTCATCTCACAGAGTTACATCTTTCCCTTGAAGAAGCCTTTCGCTAAGGCTGTTCTTGTGGAAATGGCAAAGTGATATTTGGAAGCCCATAGAGGGCTATGGTGAAAAAGTAAATATCTTCCGTTCAAAACTGGAAGGAAGCTTTCTGAGAAACTGCTCTGTGTTCTGTTATTTCATCTCACAGCGTTACATCTCTACCTTCAAGAAGCCTTTCGATAAGGCTGTTTTTGTGGAATTGGCAAAGGCATATTTGGAAACCCATGGAGGGCTATGGTGAAAAAGGAAATATCTTCCGTTCAAAACTGGAAAGAAGCTTTCTGAGAAACTGCTCTGTGTTCTGTTAAATCATTTCACGGAGTTACATCTTTCCCTTCAAGAAGCCTTTCGCTAAGGCTGTTCTTGTGGAATTGGCAAAGGGATATTTGGAAGCCCCTAGAGGGCTATTGTGAAAAAGGAATTATCTTTCGTTCAAACCTGGAAAGAAGCTTTCTGAGAAACTGCTCTGTGTTCTGTTAATTCATCTCACAGAGTTACATCTTTCCCTTCAAGAAGCCTTTCGCTAAGGCTGTTCTTGTGGAATTGGCAAAGGGATATTTGGAAGCCCCTAGAGGGCAATGGTGAAAAAGGAATTATCTTCCGTTCAAACCTGGAAAGAAGCTTTCTGAGAAACTGCTCTGTGTTTTCTTAATTCAGCTCACAGAATTACGTCTTTCCCTTCAAGAATCCTTTCGCTAAGGCTGTTCTTGGGGAATTGGCAAAGGGATATTTGGAAGCCAATAGACGGCTACGGTGAAAAAGGAAATATCTTCCGTTGAAAACTGGAAAGAAGCTTTCTGACAAACTGCTCTGTGTTCTGTTAATTCATCTCACAGAGATACATCTTTCCCTTCAAGAAGCCTTCTGCTATGCCTGTTCTTGTGGAATTGGCAAAGGGATATTTGGAAGCCCATAGAGGGCTATGGTGAAAAAAGAAATATCTTCCGTTCAAAACTGGAAAGAAGCTTTCTGAGAAACTGCTCTGTGTTCTCTGAATTCATCCCACAGAGTTACATCATTCCCTTCAAGAGGCCTTTCGCTATGGTTGTTCTTGTGCATTTGGCAAAGGGATATTTGGAAGCCCATAGAGGGCTATGGTGAAAAAGGAAAAATCTTCCGTTCAAAACTGGAAAGAAGCTTTCTGAGAAACTGCTCTGTGTTCTGTTAATTCATCTCACAGAGTTACATCTTTCCCTTCAAGAAGCCTTTCGCTAAGGCTGTTCTTGTGGAATTGGCAAAGGGATATTTGGAAGCCCATAGAGGGCTATGGTGAAAAAGGAAATATCTTCCGTTCAAAACTGGAAGGAAGCTTTCTGAGAAACTGCTCTGTGTTCTGTTAATTCATCTCAAAGAGTTACATCTTCCCTTTCAAGAAGCCTTTCGCTAAGGCTGTTCTTGTGGAATTGGGAAAGTGATATTTTGAAGCCCATAGAGGGCTATGGTGAAAAAGGAAATATCTTCCGTTCAAAACTGGAAAGAAGGTTTCTGAGAAACTGCTCTGTGTTCTGTTAATTCACCTCACAGAGTTATATCTTTCCCTTCAAGAAGCCTTTCGCTAAGGCTGTTCTTGTGGATTTGGCAAAGGGATATTTGGAAGCACATTGATGGCTATGGTGAAAAAAGAAATATCTTCCGTTCAAAACTGGAAAGAAGCTTTCTAAGAAACTGCACTGTGTTCTCTGAATTCATCCCATAGAGTTACATCTTTCCCTTCAAGAGGTCTTTCGCTAAGGCTGTTCTTGTGGAATTGGAAAAGGCATATTTGGAAGCCAATAGAGGGCTATGGTGAAAAAGGAAATATCTTACGTTCAAAACTGGAAAGAAGCTTTCTGAGAAACTGCTCTGTGTTCTGTTAATTCATTTCCAGAGTTACATCTTTCCCTTCAAGAAGCCTGTCGCTAAGGCTGTTCTTGTGGAATTGGCAAAGCGATATTTGGAAGCCCATAGAGGGCTATGGTGAAAAAGGAAATATCTTCCGTTCAAAACTGAAAAGAAGCTTTTGAGAAACTGCTCTGTGTTCTGTTAATTCATCTCATAGAGTTACATCTTTCCCTTCAAGAGGCCTTTCGCTAAGGCTGTTCTTGTGGAATTGGCAAAGGGAAATTTGGAAGCCCATAGAGGGCTATGGTGAAAAAGGAAATATCATCCTTTCAAAACTGGAAAGAAGCTTTCTGAGAAACTGCTCTGTGTTCTGTTAATTCATCTCACAGAGTTACATCTTTCCCTTCAAGAAGCCTTTAGCTAAGGCGGTTCTTGTGGAATTGGCACAGGGATATTTGGAAGCCCATAGAGGGCTATGGTGAAAAAGGAAATATCTTCCGTTCAAAACGGGAAAGAAACTTTCTGAGAAACTGCTCTGTGTTCTGTTAATTCATCTCACAGAGTTACATCTTTCCCTTGAAGAAGCCTTTCGCTAAGGCTGTTCTTGTGGAACTGGCAAACTGATATTTGGAATCCCATAGAGGTCTATGGTGAAAAAGGAAATATCTTCCGTTCAAAACTGGAAAGAAGCTTTCTGAGAAACTGCTCTGTGTTCTGTTAAATCATTTCACAGAGTTACATCTTTCAATTCAAGAAGCCTTTCGCTAAGGCTGTTCTTGTGGAATTGGCAAAGGGATATTTGGAAGCCCATAGAAGGCTATGCTGAAAAAGCAAATATCTTCCGTTCAAAACTGGAAAGAAGCTTTCTGAGAAACTGCTCTGTGTTCTGTTAATTCATCTCACAGAGTTACATCTTTCCCTTCAAGAAGACTTTCGCTAAGGCTGTTCTTGTGGAATTGGCAAAGGGATATTTGGAAGCCCATAGAGGGCTATGGTGAAAAAGGAAATATCTTCCGTTCAAAACTAGAAAGAAGCTTTCTGAGAAACTGCTCTGTGTTCTGTTAATTCATCTCACAGATTTACATCTTTCCTTTCAAGAAGCCTTTCGCTAAGGCTGTTCTTGTGGAATTGGCAAAGGGATATTTGGAAGCCCATAAAGGGCTATGGTGAAAAAGGAAATATCTTCCGTTCAAAACTTGAAAGAAGCTTTCTGAGAAACTGCTCTGTGTTCTGTTAATTCCTCTCACAGAGTTACATCTTTCCCTTCAAGAAGCCTTTCGCTAAGGCTGTACTTGTGGAATTGGCAAAGGGATATTTGGAAGCCCATAGAGGGCTATGGTGAAAAAGGAAATATCTTCCGTTCAAAACTGGAAACAAGCTTTCTGAGAAAGTGCTCTGTGTTCTGTTAATTCATCTCACAGAGTTACATCTTTCCCTTCAGGAAGCCTTTCGCTAAGGCTGTTCTTGTGGAATTGGCAAAGGGATATTTGGAAGCCCTTAGAGGGCTCTTGTGAAAAAGGAAATATCTTCCGTTCAAAACTGGGAAGAAGCTTTCTGAGAAACTGCTCTGTGTTCTGTTTATTCATCTCACAGAGTTACATCTTTCCCTTCAAGAAGCCTTTCGCTAAGGCTGTTCTTGTGGAATTGGCAAAGGGATATTTGGAAGCCCATAGAGGGCTATGGTGAAAAAGGAAATATCTTCCGTTCAAAACTGGAAAGAAGCTTTCTGAGAAACTGCTCTGTGTTCTGTTAATTCATCTCACAGAGTTACATCTTTCCCTTCAAGAAGCCTTTCGCTAAGGCTGTTCTTGTGGAATTGGCAAAGGGATATTTGGAAACCCATAGAGGGCTATGGTGAAAAAGGAAGTATCTTCCGTTCAAAACTGGAAAGACGCTTTCTGAGAAACTGCTCTGTGTTCTGTTAATTCACCTCACAGAGTTACATCTTTCCCTTCAAGAAACCTTTCGCTAAGGCTGTTCTTGTGGAATTGGCAAAGGGATATTTGGAAGCCCATAGAGGGCTATGGTGAAAAAAGAAATATCTTCCGTTCAAAACTGGAAAGAAGCTTACTGAGAAACTGCTCTGTGTTCTCTGAATTCATCCCATAGAGTTATATCTTTCGCTTCAAGAGGCCTTTCGCTAAGGCTGTTCTTGTGGAATTGGCAAAGGGATATTTGGAAGCCCGCAGAGGGCTATGGTGAAAAAGGGAATATCTTCCCTTCAATACTGGAAAGAAGCTTTCTGAGAAACTGCTCTGTGTTCTGTTAATTCCTCTCACAGAGTTACATCTTTCCCTTCAGGAAGCCATTCGCTAAGGCTGTACTTGTGGAATTGGCAAAGGGATATTTGGAAGCCCATAGAGGGCTATGGTGAAAAAGGAAATATCATCCCTTCAAAACTGGAAAGAAGCTTTCTGAGAAACTGCTCTGTGTTCTGTTAATTCATCTCACAGAGTTACATCTTTCCCTTGAAGAAACCTTTCGCTAAGGCTGTTCTTGTGGAATTGGCAAAGGGATATTTGGAAGCCCATAGAGGGCTATGGTGAAAAAGGAAATATCTTCCGTTCAAAACTGGAAAGAAGCTTTCTGAGAAACTGCTCTGTGTTCTGTTAATTCATCTCACAGAGTTACATCTTTCCCTTGAGGAAGCCTTTCGCTAAGGCTGTTCTTGTGGAACTGGCAAAGTGATATTTGGAAGCCCATAGAGGGCTATGTTGAAAAAGGAAATATCTTCCGTTCAAAACTGGAAAGAAGCTTTCTGAGAAACTGCTCTGTGTTCTGTTATTTCATCTCACAGCGTTACATCTCTACCTTCAGAAGCCTTTCGATAAGGGTGTTCTTGTGGAATTGGCAAAGGCATATTTGGAAACCCATAGAGGGCTATGGTGAAAAAGGAAATATCTTCCGTTCAAAACTGGAAAGAAGCTTTCTGAGAAACTGCTTTGTGTTCTGTTAATTCATCTCACAGAGTTACATCTTTCCCTTCAAGAAGCCTTTCGCTAAGGCTGTTTTTGTGGAATTGGCAAAGGGATATTTGGAAGCCCATAGAGGGCTATGATGAAAAAGGAAATATCTTCCGTTCAAAACGGGAAAGAAACTTTCTGAGAAACTGCTCTGTGTTCTGTTAATTCATCTCACAGAGTTACATCTTTCCCTTCAAGAAGCCTTTCGCTAAGGCTGTTCTTGTGGAATTGGCAAAGGGATATTTGGAAGCCCATAGAGGGCTATGGTGAAAAAGTAAATATCTTCCGTTCAAAACTGGAAAGACGCTTTCTGAGAAACTGCTCTGTGTTCTGTTAATTCACCTCAAAGAGTTACATCTTTCCCTTCAAGAAACCTTTCGCTAAGGCTGTTTTTGTGGAATTGGCAAAGGGATATTTGGAAGCCCATAGAGGGCTATGGTGAAAAAAGAAATATCTTCCGTTCAAAACTGGAAAGAAGCTTTCTGAGAAACTGCTCTGTGTTCTCTGAATTCATCCCATAGAGTTACATCTTTCCCTTCAAGAGGCGTTTCGCTAAGGCTGTTCTTGTGGAATTGGCAAAGGGATATTTGGAAGCCCTTAGAGGGCTATGGTGAAAAAGGAAATATCCTCCGTTCAAAACTGGAAAGAAGCTTTCTGAGAAACTGCTCTGTGTTCTGTTAATTCATCTCACAGAGTTACATCTTTCCCTTCAAGAAGACTTTCGCTAAGGCTGTTATTGTGGAATTGGCAAAGGGATATTTGGAAGCCCATAGAGGGCTATGTTGAAAAAGGAAATATCTTCCGTTCAAAACGGGAAGGAAGCTTTCTGAGAAAGTGCTCTGTGTTCTGTTAATTCGTCTCACAGATTTACATCTTTCCTTTCAAGAAGCCTTTCGCTAAGGTTGTTCTTGTGGAATTGGCAAAGGGATATTTGGAAGCCCATAAAGGGCTATGGTGAAAAAGGAAATATCTTCCGTTCAAAACTGGAAAGAAGCTTTCTGAGAAACTGCTCTGTGTTCTGTTAATTCATCTCCCAGAGTTACATCTTTCCCTTCAAGAAGCCTTTCCCTAAGGCTGTACTTGTGGAATTGGCAAAGGGATATTTGGAAGCCCATAGAGGGCTATGGTGAAAAAGGAAATATCTTCCGTTCAAAAGTGGAAAGAAGCTTTCTGAGAAATTGCTCTGTGTTCTGTTAATTCATCTCACAGAGTTACATCTTTCCCTTCAAGAAGCCTTTCGCTAAGGCTGTTCTTGTGGAATTGGCAAAGGGATATTTGGAAGCCCTTAGAGGGCTATGGTGAAAAAGGAAATATCATCCGTTCAAAACTGGAAAGAAGCTTTCTGAGAAACTGCTCTGTGTTCTGTTTATTCATCTCACAGAATTACATCTTTCCCTTCAAGAAGCCTTTAGTTAAGGCTGTTCTTGTGGAATTGGCACAGGGATATTTGGAAGCCCATAGAGGGCTATGGTGAAAAAGGAAATATCTTCCGTTCAAAACGGGAAAGAAACATTCTGAGAAACTGCTCTGTGTTCTGTTAATTCATCTCACAGAGTTACATCTTTCCCTTCAAGAAGCCTTTCGCTAAGGCTGTTCTTGTGGAATTGGCAAAGGGATATTTGGAAGCCCATAGAGGGCTATGGTGAAAAAGGAAATATCTTCCGTTCAAAACTGGAAAGAATCTTTCTAAGAAACTGTTCTGTGTTCTGTTAATTCATCTCACAGAGTTACATCTTTCCCTTGAAGAAGCCTTTCGCTAAGGCTGTTCTTGTGGAAATGGCAAAGTGATATTTGGAAGCCCATAGAGGGCTATGGTGAAAAAGTAAATATCTTCCGTTCAAAACTGGAAGGAAGCTTTCTGAGAAACTGCTCTGTGTTCTGTTATTTCATCTCACAGCGTTACATCTCTACCTTCAAGAAGCCTTTCGATAAGGCTGTTTTTGTGGAATTGGCAAAGGCATATTTGGAAACCCATGGAGGGCTATGGTGAAAAAGGAAATATCTTCCGTTCAAAACTGGAAAGAAGCTTTCTGAGAATCTGCTCTGTGTTCTGTTAAATCATTTCACGGAGTTACATCTTTCCCTTCAAGAAGCCTTTCGCTAAGGCTGTTCTTGTGGAATTGGCAAAGGGATATTTGGAAGCCCCTAGAGGGCTATTGTGAAAAAGGAATTATCTTCCGTTCAAAACTGGAAAGAATCTTTCTGAGAAACTGCTCTGTGTTCTGTGATTTCATCTCACAGCGCTACATCTTTACCTTCAAGAAGCCTTTTGGTAAGGCTGTTCTTGTGGAATTGGCAAAAGGATATTTGGAAGCCCTTAGAGGGCTCTGGTGAAAAAGGAAATATCTTCCGTTCAAAACTGGAAAGAAGCTTTCTGAGAAACTGCTCTGTGTTCTGTTTATTCATCTCACAGAGTTACATCTTTCCCTTCAAGAAGCCTTTCGCTAAGGCTGTTCTTGTGGAATTGGCAAAGGGATATTTGGAAGCCCATAGAGGGCTATGGTGAAAAAGGAAATAGCTTCCGTTCAAAACTGGAAAGAAGCTTTCTGAGAAACTTCTCTGTGTTCTGTTAATTCATCTCACAGAGTTACATCTTTCCCTTCAAGAAGCCTTTCGCTAAGGCTGTTCTTGTGGAATTGGCAAAGGGATATTTGGAAACCCATAGAGGGCTATGGTGAAAAAGGAAATATCTTCCGTTGAAAACTGGAAAGACGCTTTCTGAGAAACTGCTCTGTGTTCTGTTAATTCACCTCACAGAGTTACATCTTTCCCTTCAAGAAACCTTTCGCTAAGGCTGTTCTTGTGGAATTGGCAAAGGGATATTTGGAAGCCCATAGAGGGCTATGGTGAAAAAAGAAATATCTTCCGTTCATAACTGGAAAGAAGCTTACTGAGAAACTGCTCGGTGTTCTCTGAATTCATCCCATAGAGTTACATCTTTCGCTTCAAGAGGCCTTTCGCTAAGGCTGTTCTTGTGGAATTGGCAAAGGGATATTTTTAAGCCCGTAGAGGGCTATGGTGAATAAGGGAATATCTTCCCTTCAATTCTGGAAAGAAGCTTTCTGAGAAACTGCTCTGTGTTCTGTTAATTCCTCTCACAGAGTTACATCTTTCTCCTTCAAGAAGCCTTTCGCTAAGGCTGTACTTGTGGAATTGGCAAACGGATATTTGGAAGCCCATAGAGGGCTACGGTGAAAAATTAAATATCTTCCGTTCAAAACTGGAAACAAGCTTTCCGAGAAAGGGCTCTGTGTTCTGTTAATTCATCTCACAGAGTTACATCTTTCCCTTCAAGAAGCGTTTCGCTAAGGCTGTTCTTTTGGAATTGGCAAAGGGATATTTGGAAGCCCTTAGAGGGCTATGGTGAAAAAGGAAATATCATCCATTCAAAACTGGAAAGAAGCTTTCTGAGAAACTGCTCTGTGTTCTGTTTATTCATCTCACAGAGTTACATCTTTCCCTTCAAGAAGCCTTTCGCTAAGGCTGTTCTTGGGGAATTGGCAAAGTGATATTTGGAAGCCCATAGAGGGCTATGGTGAAAAAGGAAATATCTTCCGTTCAAAACTGGAAAGAAGCTTTCTGAGAAACTGCTCTGTGTTCTGTTAATTCATCTCACAGAGTTACATCTTTCCCTTCAAGAAGCCTTTCCATAAGGCTGTACTTGTGGAATTGGCAAAGGGATATTTGGAAGCCCATAGAGGGCTATGGTGAAAAAGGAAATATCTTCCGTTCAAAGCTGGAAAGAAGCTTTCTGAGAAACTGCTCTGTGTTCTGTTAATTCATCTCACAGAGTTACATCTTTCCCTTCAAGAAGCCTTTCCATAAGGCTGTACTTGTGGAATTGGCAAAGGGATATTTGGAAGCCCATAGAGGGCTATGGTGAAAAAGGAAATATCTTCCGTTCAAAACTGGAAAGAAGCTCTCTGAGAAACTGCTCTGTGTTCTGTTAATTCATCTCACAGAGTTACATCTTTCCCTTCAAGAAGCCTTTCGCTAAGGCTGTTCTTGTGGAATTGGCAAAGGGATATTTGGAAGCCCATAGAGGGCTATGGTGAAAAAGGAAATATCATCCGTTCAAAACTGGAAAGAAGCTTTCTGAGAAACTGCTCTGTGTTCTGTTTATTCATCTCACAGAGTTACATCTTTCCCTTCAAGAAGCCTTTCGCTAAGGCTGTTCTTGTGGAATTGGCAAAGTGATATTTGGAAGCCCATAGAGGGCTATGGTGAAAAAGGAAATATCTTCCGTTCAAAACTGGAAAGAAGCTTTCTGAGAAACTGCTCTGTGTTCTGTTAATTCATCTCACAGAGTTACATCTTTCCCTTCAAGAAGCCTTTGGCTAAGGCTGTTCTTGTGGAATTGGTAAAGGGATATTTGGAAGCACATAGAGGGCTATGGTGAAAAAGGAAATATCTTCAGTTCAAAACTGGAAAGAAGCTCTGAGAAAATGCTCTGTTTTCTGTGAATTCATCTCACAGAGTTACATCTTTCCCTTCAGGAAGCCTTTCGCTAAGACTGTTCTTGTGGAATTGGCAAAGGGATATTTGGAAGCCCATAGAGGGCTATGGTGAAAAAACGAATATCTCCCCTTCAAAACTGGAAAGAAGCTTTCTGAGAAACTGTTCTGTGTTCTGTTAATTCATCTCACAGAGTTACATCTTTCCTTTCAAGAAGCCTTTCGCTAAGGCTGTTCTTGTGGATTTGGCAAAGTGATATTTTGAAGCCCATGGAAGGCTACGCTGAAAAAGGAAATATCTTCCGTTCAAAACTGGAAAGAAGCTTTCTGAGAAACTGCTCTGTGTTGTGTTATTTGATCTCACAGCGTTACATCTCTACCTTCAAGAAACCTTTCGATAATGCTGTTCTTGTGGAATTGGCAAAGGGATATTTCGAAGCCCTTAGAGGGCTCTGGTGAAAAAGGAAATATCATCCGTTCAAAACTGGAAAGAAGCTTTCTGAGAAACTGCTCTGTGTTCTGTTAATTCATCTCAAAGAGTTACATCTTTCCCTTCAAGAAACCTTTCGCTAAGGCTGTTCTTGTGGAATTGGCAAAGGGATATTTGGAAGCCCATAGAGGGCTATGGTGAAAAAGGAAATATCTTCCGTTCAAAACTGGAAAGAAGCTTTCTGAGAAACTGCTCTGTGTTCTGTTTATTCATCTCACAGAGTTACATCTTTCCCTTCAAGAAGCCTTTCGCTAAGGCTGTTCTTGGGGAATTGGTAAAGTGATATTTGGAAGCCCATAGAGGTCTATGGTGAAAAAGGAAATATCTTCCGTTCAAAACTGGAAAGAAGCTTTCTGAGAAACTGCTCTGTGTTCTGTTAATTCATCTCAAAGAGTTACATCTTTCCCTTCAAGAAGCCTTTCGCTAAGCCTGTTCTTGTGGAATTGGCAAAGGGATATTTGGAAGCCCATAGAGGGCTATGGTGAAAAAGGAAATATCTTCCGTTCAAAACTGGAAAGAAGCTTTCTGAGAAACTGCTCTGTGTTCTGTTAATTCACCTCACAGAGTTACATCTTTACCTTCAAGAAACCTTTCGCTACGGATGTTCTTGTGGAATTGGCAAAGGGATATTTGGAAGCCCAGAGAGGACTATGGTGAAAAAAGAATTATCTTCCGTTCAAAACTGGAAAGAAGCTTTCTGAGAAACTGCTCTGTGTTCTCTGAATTCATCCCATAGAGTTACATCTTTCCCTTCAAGAGGCCTTTCGCTAAGACTGTTCTTGTGGAATTGGCACAGGGATATTTGGAAGCCCATAGAAGGCTATGGTGAAAAAACGAATATCTCCCCTTCAAAACTGGAAAGAAGCTTTCTGAGAAACTGCTCTGTGTTCTGTTAATTCATCTCACAGAGTTACATCTTTCCTTTCTAGAAGCCTTTCGCTAAGGCTGTTCTTGTGGATTTGGCAAAGTGATATTTTGAAGCCCATAGAGGGCTACGCTGAAAAAGGAAATATCTTCCGTTCAAAACTGGAAAGAAGCTTTCTGAGAAACTGCTCTGTGTTCTGTTAATTCATCTCACAGAGTTACATCTGTCCCTTCAAGAAGCCTTTCGCTAAGGCTGTTCCTGTGGAATTGGCAAAGGGATATTTGGAAGCCCATAGAGGGCTATGGTGAAAAAGGAAATATCCTCCGTTCAAAACTGGAAAGAAGCTTTCTGAGAAACTGCTTTGTGTTCTGTTAATTCATCTCACAGAGTTACATCTTTCCCTTCAAGAAGATTTTCGCTAAGGCTGTTCTTGTGGAATTGGCAAAGGGATATTTGGAAGCCCATAGAGGGCTATGGTGAAAAAGGAAATATCTTCCGTTCAAAACTGGAAAGAAGCTTTCTGAGAAACTGCTTTGTGTTCTGTTAATTCATCTCACAGAGTTATATCTTTCCCTTCAAGAAGCCATTCGCTAAGGCTGTACTTGTGGAATTGGCAACGGGATATTTGGAAGCCCATAGAGGGCTATGGTGAAAAAGGAAATATCTTCCTTTGAAAACTGGAAAGAAGCTTTCTGAGAAACTGCTCTGTGTTCTGTTAATTCATCTCACAGAGTTACATCTTTCCCTTCAAGAAGCCTTTCACTAAGGCTGTTCTTGTGGAATTGGCAAAGGGATATTTGGAAACCCATAGAGGGCTATGGTGAAAAAGGAAGTATCTTCCGTTCAAAACTGGAAAGACGTTTTCTGAGAAACTGCTCTGTGTTCTGTTAATTCACCTCACAGAGTTACATCTTTCCCTTCAAGAAACCTTTCGCTAAGGCTGTTCTTGTGGAATTGGCAAAGGGATATTTGGAAGCCCATAGAGGGCTATGGTGAAAAAAGAAATATCTTCCGTTCAAAACTGGAAAGAAACTTACTGAGAAACTGCTCTGTGTTCTCTGAATTCATCCCATAGAGTTATATCTTTCGCTTCAAGAGGCCTTTCGCTAAGGCTGTTCTTGTGGAATTGGCAAAGGGATATTTGGAAGCCCGCAGAGGGCTATGGTGAAAAAGGGAATATCTTCCCTTCAATACTGGAAAGAAGCTTTCTGAGAAACTGCTCTGTGTTCTGTTAATTCCTCTCACAGAGTTACATCTTTCCCTTCAGGAAGCCATTCGCTAAGGCTGTACTTGTGGAATTGGCAAACGGATATTTGGAAGCCCATAGAGGGCTATGGTGAAAAAGGAAATATCTTCCGTTCAAAACTGGAAACAAGCTTTCTGAGAACGGGCTCTGTGTTCTGTTAATTCATCTCAAAGAGTTACATCTTTCCCTTCAAGAATCCTTTCGCTAAGCCTGTTCTTGTGGAATTGGCAAAGGGATATTTGGAAGCCCATAGAAGGCTATGGTGAAAAAGGAAATATCTTCCGTTCAAAACTGGAAAGAAGCTTTCTGAGAAACTGCTCTGTGTTCTGTTAATTCACCTCACAGAGTTACATCTTTCCCTTCAAGAAACCTTTCGCTAAGGCTGTTCTTGTGGATTTGGCAAAGGGATATTTGGAAGCCCATAGAGGACTATGGTGAAAAAAGAAATATCTTCCGTTCAAAACTGGAAAGAAGCTTTCTGAGAAACTGCTCTGTGTTCTCTGAATTCATCCCATAGAGTTACATCTTTCCCTTCAAGAGGCCTTTCGCTAAGACTGTTCTTGTGGAATTGGCAAAGGGATATTTGGAAGCCCATAGAGGGCTATGGTGAAAAAACGAATATCTCCCCTTCAAAACTGGAAAGAAGCTTTCTGAGAAACTGCTCGGTGTTCTGTTAATTCATCTCACAGAGTTACATCTTTCCTTTCAAGAAGCCTTTCGCTAAGGCTGTTCTTGTGGAATTGGCAAAGTGATATTTTGAAGCCCATAGAGGGCTACGCTGAAAAAGGAAATATCTTCCGTTCAAAACTGGAAAGAAGCTTTCTGAGAAACTGCTCTGTGTTGTGTTATTTGATCTCACAGCGTTACATCTCTACCTTCAAGAAGCCTTTCGATAAGGCTGTTCTTGTGGAATTGGCAAAGGGATATTTGGAAGCCCTTAGAGGGCTCTGGTGAAAAAGGAAATATCATCCGTTCAAAACTGGAAAGAAGCTTTCTGAGAAACTGCTCTGTGTTCTGTTAATTCATCTCAAAGAGTTACATCTTTCCCTTCAAGAAGCCTTTCGCTAAGGCTGTTCTTGTGGAATTGGCAAAGGGATATTTGGAAGCCCATAGAGGGCTATGGTGAAAAAGGAAATATCTTCCGTTCAAAACTGGAAAGAAGCTTTCTGAGAAACTGCTCTGTGTTCTGTTTATTCATCTCACAGAGTTACATCTTTCCCTTCAAGAAGCCTTTCGCTAAGGCTGTTCTTGGGGAATTGGTAAAGTGATATTTGGAAGCCCATAGAGGTCTATGGTGAAAAAGGAAATATCTTCCGTTCAAAACTGGAAAGAAGCTTTCTGAGAAACTGCTCTGTGTTCTGTTAATTCATCTCAAAGAGTTACATCTTTCCCTTCAAGAAGCCTTTCGCTAAGCCTGTTCTTGTGGAATTGGCAAAGGGATATTTGGAAGCCCATAGAGGGCTATGGTGAAAAACGAAATATCTTCCGTTCAAAACTGGAAAGAAGCTTTCTGAGAAACTGCTCTGTGTTCTGTTAATTCACCACACAGAGTTACATCTTTCCCTTCAAGAAACCTTTCGCTAAGGATGTTCTTGTGGAATTGGCAAAGGGATATTTGGAAGCCCAGAGAGGACTATGGTGAAAAAAGAAATATCTTCCGTTCAAAACTGGAAAGAAGCTTTCTGAGAAACTGCTCTGTGTTCTCTGAATTCATCCCATAGAGTTACATCTTACCCTTCAAGAGGCCTTTCGCTAAGACTGTTCTTGTGGAATTGGCAAAGGGATATTTGGAAGCCCATAGAAGGCTATGGTGAAAAAACGAATATCTCCCCTTCAAAACTGGAAAGAAGCTTTCTGAGAAACTGCTCTGTGTTCTGTTAATTCATCTCACAGAGTTACATCTTTCCTTTCAAGAAGCCTTTCGCTAAGGCTGTTCTTGTGGATTTGGCAAAGTGATATTTTGAAGCCCATAGAGGGCTACGCTGAAAAAGGAAATATCTTCCGTTCAAAACTGGAAAGAAGCTTTCTGAGAAACTGCTCTGTGTTCTGTTAATTCATCTCACAGAGTTACATCTTTCCCTTCAAGAAGCCTTTCGCTGAGGCTGTTCCTGTGGAATTTGCAAAGGGATATTTGGAAGCCCATAGAGGGCTATTGTGAAAACGGAAATATCTTCCGTTCAAAACTGGAAAGAAGCTTTCTGAGAAACTGCTCTGTGTTCTGTTAATTCATCTCACAGAGTTACATCTTTCCCTTCAAGAAGCCTTTCCCTAAGGCTGTTCTTGTTAAATTGGCAAAGGGATATTTGGAAGCCCTTAGAGGGCTATGGTGAAAAAGGAAATATCCTCCGTTCAAAACTGGAAAGAAGCTTTCTGAGAAACTGCTTTGTGTTCTGTTAATTCATCTCACAGAGTTACATCTTTCCCTTCAAGAAGATTTTCGCTAAGGCTGTTCTTGTGGAATTGGCAAAGGGATATTTGGAAGCCCATAGAGGGCTATGGTGAAAAAGGAAATATCTTCCGTTCAAAACTGGAAAGAAGCTTTCTGAGAAACTGCTCTGTGTTCTGTTAATTCATCTCACAGATTTACATCTTACCTTTCAAGAAGCCTTTCGCTAAGGCTGTTCTTGTGGAATTGGCAAAGGGATATTTGGAAGCCCATAAAGGGCTATGGTGAAAAAGGAAATATCTTCCGTTCAAAACTGGAAAGAAGCTCTCTGAGAGACTGCTCTGTGTTCTGTTAATTCATCTCACAGAGTTACATCTTTCCCTTCAAGAAGCCTTTCGCTAAGGCTGTTCTTGTGGAATTGGCAAAGGGATATTTGGAAGCCCGAAGAGGGCTATGGTGAAAAAGGAAATATCATCCTTTCAAAACTGGAAAGAAGCTTTCTGAGAAGCTGCTCTGTGTTCTGTTAATTCATCTCACAGAGTTACATCTTTCCCTTCAAGAAGCCTTTAGCTGAGGCTGTTCTTGTGGAATTGGCACAGGGATATTTGGAAGCCCATAGAGGGCTATGGTGAAAAAGGAAATATCTTCCGTTCAAAACGGGAAAGAAACTTTCTGAGAAACTGCTCTGTGTTCTGTTAATTCATCTCACAGGGTTACATCTTTCCCTTCAAGAAGCCTTTCGCTAAGGCTGTTCTTGTGGAATTGACAAGGGGATATTGGGAAGCCCATAGAGGGCTATGGTGAAAAAGGAAATATCTTCCGTTCTAAACTGGAAAGAATCTTTCTAAGAAACTGTTCTGGGTTCTGTTAATTCATCTCACAGAGTTACATCTTTTCCTTGAAGAAGCCTTTCGCTAAGGCTGTTCTTGTGGAATTGGCAAAGTGATATTTGGAAGCCCATAGGGGGCTATGGTGAAAAAGGAAATATCTTCCGTTCAAAACTGGAAAGAATCTTTCTGAGAAACTGCTCTGTGTTCTGTGATTTCATCTCACAGCGCTACATCTCTACCTTCAAGAAGCCTTTTGGTAAGGCTGTTCTTGTGGAATTGGCAAAAGGATATTTGGAAGCCCTTAGAGGGCTCTGGTGAAAAAGGAAATATCTTCCGTTCAAAACTGGAAAGAAGCTTTCTGAGAAACTGCTTTGTGTTCTGTTTATTCATCTCACAGAGTTACATCTTTCCCTTCAAGAAGCCTTTCGCTAAGGCTGTTCTTGTGGAATTGGCAAAGGGATATTTGGAAGCCCATAGAGGGCTATGATGAAAAAGAAAATATCTTCCGTTCAAAACTGGAAAGAAGCTTTCTGAGAAACTTCTCTGTGTTCTGTTAATTCATCTCACAGAGTTACATCTTTCCCTTCAAGAAGCCTTTCGCTAAGGCTGTTCTTGTGGAATTGGCAAAGGGATATTTGGAAACCCATAGAGGGCTATGGTGAAAAAGGAAATATCTTCCGTTCAAAACTGGAAAGACGCTTTCTGAGAAACTGCTCTGTGTTCTGTTAAGTCACCTCACAGAGTTACATCATTCCCTTCAAGAAACCTTTCGCTAAGGCTGTTCTTGTGGAATTGGCAAAGGGATATTTGGAAGCCCATAGAGGGCTATGGTGAAAAAGGAAATATCTTCCGTTCAAAATTGGAAACAAGCTTTCTGAGAAAGGGCTCTGTGTTCTGTTAATTCATCTCACAGAGTTACATCTTTCCTTTCAAGAAGCCTTTCGCTAAGGCTGTTCTTGTGGATTTGGCAAAGTGATATTTTGAAGCCCATAGAGGGCTACGCTGAAAAAGGAAATATCTTCCGTTCAAAACTGGAAAGAAGCTTTCTGAGAAACTGCTCTGGATTCTGTTAATTCATCTCACAGAGTTACATCTTTCCCTTCAAGAAGCCTTTCGCTAAGGCTGTTCCTGTGGAATTGGCAAAGGGATATTTGGAAGCCCATAGAGGGCTATGGTGAAAAAGGAAATATCCTCCGTTCAAAACTGGAAAGAAGCTTTCTGAGAAACTGCTTTGTGTTCTGTTAATTCATCTCACAGAGTTACATCTTTCCCTTCAAGAAGATTTTCGCTAAGGCTGTTCTTGTGGAATTGGCAAAGGGATATTTGGAAGCCCATAGAGGGCTATGGTGAAAAAGGAAATATCTTCCGTTCAAAACTGGAAAGAAGCTTTCTGAGAAACTGCTTTGTGTTCTGTTAATTCATCTCACAGAGTTACATCTTTCCCTTCAAGAAGCCATTCGCTAAGGCTGTACTTGTGGAATTGGCAAAGGGATATTTGGAAGCCCATAGAGGGCTATGGTGAAAAAGGAAATATCTTCCGTTCAAAATTGGAAACAAGCTTTCTGAGAAAGGGCTCTGTGTTCTGTTAATTCATCTCACAGAGTTACATCTTTCCCTTCAAGAAGCCTTTCGCTAACGCTGTTCTTGTGGAATTGGCAAAGGGATATTTGGAAGCCCTTAGAGGGCTATGGTGAAAAAGGAAATATCATCCACTCAAAACTGGAAAGAAGCTTTCTGAGAAACTGCTCTGTGTTCTGTTTATTCATCTCACAGAGTTACATCTTTCCCTTCAAGAAGCCTTTCGCTAAGGCTGTTCTTGGGGAATTGGCAAAGTGATATTTGGAAGCCCATAGAGGGCTATGGTGAAAAAGGAAATATCTTCCGTTCAAAATTGGAAAGAAGCTTTCTGAGAAACTGCTCTGTGTTCTGTTAATTCATCTCAAAGAGTTACATCTTTCCGTTCAAGAAGCCTTTCGCTAAGCCTGTTCTTGTGGAATTGGCAAAGGGATATTTGGAAGCCCATAGAGGGCTATGGTGAAAAAGGAAATATCTTCCGTTCAAAACTGGAAAGAAGCTTTCTGAGAAACTGCTCTGTGTTCTGTTAATTCACCTCACAGAGTTACATCTTTCCCTTCAAGAAACCTTTCGCTAAGGCTGTTCTTGTGGATTTGGCAAAGGGATATTTGGAAGCCCATAGAGGACTATGGTGAAAAAAGAAATATCTTCCGTTCAAAACTGGAAAGAAGCTTTCTGAGAAACTGCTCTGTGTTCTCTGAATTCATCCCATAGAGTTACATCTTTCCCTTCAAGAGGCCTTTCGCTAAGACTGTTCTTGTGGAATTGGCAAAGGGATATTTGGAAGCCCATAGAGGGCTATGGTGAAAAAACGAATATCTCCCCTTCAAAACTGGAAAGAAGCTTTCTGAGAAACTGCTCTGTGTTCTGTTAATTCATCTCACAGAGTTACATCTTTCCTTTCAAGAAGCCTTTCGCTAAGGCTGTTCTTGTGGAATTGGCAAAGTGATATTTTGAAGCCCATAGAGGGCTACGCTGAAAAAGGAAATATATTCCGTTCAAAACGGGAAAGAAGCTTTCTGAGAAACTGCTCTGTGTTGTGTTATTTGATCTCACAGCGTTACATCTCTACCTTCAAGAAGCCTTTCGATAAGGCTGTTCTTGTGGAATTGGCAAAGGGATATTTGGAAGCCCTTAGAGGGCTCTGGTGATAAAGGAAATATCATCCGTTCAAAACTGGAAAGAAGCTTTCTGAGACACTGCTCTGTGTTCTGTTAATTCATCTCAAAGAGTTACATCTTTCCCTTCAAGAAGCCTTTCGCTAAGGCTGTCCTTTGGAATTGGCAAAGGGATATTTGGAAGCCCATAGAGGGCTATGGTGAAAAAGGAAATATCTTCCGTTCAAAACTGGAAAGAAGCTTTCTGAGAAACTGCTATGTGTTCTGTTTATTCATCTCACAGAGTTACATCTTTCCCTTCAAGAAGCCTTTCGCTAAGGCTGTTCTTGGGGAATTGGTAAAGTGATATTTGGAAGCCCATAGAGGTCTATGGTGAAAAAGGAAATATCTTCCGTTCAAAACTGGAAAGAAGCTTTCTGAGAAACTGCTCTGTGTTCTGTTAATTCATCTCAAAGAGTTACATCTTTCCCTTCAAGAAGCCTTTCGCTAAGCCTGTTCTTGTGGAATTGGCAAAGGGATATTTGGAAGCCCATAGAGGGCTATGGTGAAAAAGGAAATATCTTCCGTTCAAAACTGGAAAGAAGCTTTCTGAGAAACTGCTCTGTGTTCTGTTAATTCACCTCACAGAGTTACATCTTTCCCTTCAAGAAACCTTTCGCTAAGGATGTTCTTGTGGAATTGGCAAAGGGATATTTGGAAGCCCAGAGAGGACTATGTTGAATAAAGAAATATCTTCCGTTCAAAACTGGAAAGAAGCTTACTGAGAAACTGCTCTGTGTTCTCTGAATTCATCCCATAGAGTTACATCTTTCCCTTCAAGAGGCCTTTCGCTAAGACTGTTCTTGTGGAATTGGCAAAGGGATATTTGGAAGCCCATAGAAGGCTATGGTGAAAAAACGTATATCTCCCCTTCAAAACTGGAAAGAAGCTTTCTGAGAAACTGCTCTGTGTTCTGTTAATTCATCTAACAGAGTTACATCTTTCCCTTCAAGAAGCCTTTGGCTAAGGCTGTTCTTGTGGAATTGGTAAAGGGATATTTGGAAGCACATAGAGGGCTATGGTGAAAAAGGAAATATCTTCAGTTCAAACCTGGAAAGAAGCTCTGAGAAAATGCTCTGTTTTCTGTGAATTCATCTCACAGAGTTACATCTTTCCCTTCAGGAAGCCTTTCGCTAAGGCTGTTCTTGTGGAATTGGCAAAGGGATATTTGGAAGCCCATAGAGGGCTATGGTGAAAAAGGAAATATCTTGCGTTCAAAACTGGAAAGAAGCTTTCTGAGAAACTGTTCTGTGTTCTGTTAATTCATCTCACAGAGTTACATCTTTCCCTTCAAGAAGCCTTTCCCTAAGGCTGTTCTTGTTTAATTGGCAAAGGGATATTTGGAAGCCCCTAGAGGGCTATGGTGAAAAAGGAAATATCTTCCGTTCAAAACTGGAAAGAAGCTTTCTGAGAAACTGCTCTGTGTTCTGTTAATTCATCTCACAGAGTTACATGTTTCCCTTCAAGAAGCCTTTCGCTAAGGCTGTTCTTGTGGAATTTCCAAAGGGATATTTGGAAGCCCATAGAGGGCTATGGTGAAAAAGGAAATATCATCCTTTCAAAACTGGAAAGAAGCTTTCTGAGAAACTGCTCTGTGTTCTGTTAATTCATCTCACAGAGTTACATCTTTCCCTGCAAGAAGCCTTTAGCTAAGGCGGTTCTTGTGGAATTGGCACAGGGATTTTGGAAGCCCATAGAGGGCTATGGTGAAAAAGGAAATATCTTCCGTTCAAAACGGGAAAGAAACTTTCTGAGAAACTGCTCTGTGTTCTGTTAATTCATCTCACAGAGTTACATCTTTCCCTTGAAGAAGCCTTTCGCTAAGGCTGTTCTTGTGGAAATGGCAAACTGATATTTGGAAGCCCATAGAGGGCTATGGTGAAAAAGGAAATATCTTCCGTTCAAAACTGGAAAGAAGCTTTCTGAGAAACTGCTCTGTGTTCTGTTATTTCATCTCACAGCGTTACATCTCTACCTTCAAGAAGCCTTTCGATAAGGCTGTTCTTGTGGAATTGGCAAAGGCATATTTGGAAACCCATAGAGGGCTATGGTGAAAAAGGAAATATCTTCCGTTCAAAACTGGAAAGAAGCTTTCTGAGAAACTGCTCTGTGTTCTGTTAAATCATTTCACAGAGTTACATCTTTCCCTTCAAGAAGCCTTTCGCTAAGGCTGTTCTTGTGGAATTGGCAAAGGGATATTTGGAAGCCCATAGAGGGCTATGCTGAAAAAGGAAATATCTTCCGTTCAAAACTGGAAAGAAGCTTTCTGAGAAACTGCTCTCTGTTCTGTTAATTCATCTCACAGAGTTACATCTTTCCCTTCAAGAAGCCTTTCCATAAGGCTGTTCTTGTTAAATTGGCAAAGGGATATTTGGAAGCCCATAGAGGGCTATGGTGAAAAAGGAAATATCCTCCGTTCAAAACTGGAAGGAAGCTTTCTGAGAAACTGCTCTGTGTTCTGTTAATTCATCTCACAGAGTTACATCTTTCCCTTCAAGAAGACTTTTACTAAGGCTGTTCTTGTGGAATTGGCAAAGGGATATTTGGAAGCCCATAGAGGGCTATGGTGAAAAAGGAAATATCTTGCGTTCAAAACTAGAAAGAAGCTTTCTGAGAAACTGCTCTGTGTTCTGTTAATTCATCTCACAGATTTACATCTTTCCTTTCAAGAAGCCTTTCGCGAAGGCTGTTCTTGTGGATTTGGCAAAGGGATATTTGGAAGCCCATAGAGGACTATGGTGAAAAAAGAAATATCTTCCGTTCAAAACTGGAAAGAAGCTTTCTGAGAAACTGCTCTGTGTTCTCTGAATTCATCCCATAGAGTTACATCTTTCCCTTCAAGAAGCCTTTCGCTAAGGCTGTTCTTGTGGATTTGGCAAAGTGATATTTTGAAGCCCATGGAGGGCTACGCTGAAAAAGGAAATATCTTCCGTTCAAAACTGGAAAGAAGCTTTCTGAGACACTGCTCTGTGTTGTGTTATTTGATCTCACAGCGTTACATCTCTACCTTCAAGAAGCCTTTCGATAAGGCTGTTCTTGTGGAATTGGCAAAGGGATATTTGGAAGCCCTTAGAGGGCTCTGGTGAAAAAGGAAATATCATCCGTTCAAAACTGGAAAGAAGCTTTCTGAGAAACTGCTCTGTGTTCTGTTAATTCATCTCAAAGAGTTACATCTTTCCCTTCAAGAAACCTTTCGCTAAGGCTGTTCTTGTGGAATTGGCAAAGGGATATTTGGAAGCCCATAGAGGGCTATGGTGAAAAAGGAAATATCTTCCGTTCAAAACTGGAAACAAGCTTTCTGAGAAAGGGCTCTGTGTTCTGTTAATTCATCTCACAGAGTTACATCTTTCCCTTCAAGAAGCCTTTCGCTAAGGCTGTTCTTGTGGAATTGGCAAAGGGATATTTGGAAGCCCTTAGAGGGCTATGGTGAAAAAGGAAATATCATCCATTCAAAACTGGAAAGAAGCTTTCTGAGAAACTGCTCTGTGTTCTGTTTATTCATCTCACAGAGTTACATCTTTCCCTTCAAGAAGCCTTTCGCTAAGGCTGTTCTTGGGGAATTGGCAAAGTGATATTTGGAAGCCCATAGAGGGCTATGGTGAAAAAGGAAATATCTTCCGTTCAAAACTGGAAAGAAGCTTTCTGAGAAACTGCTCTGTGTTCTGTTAATTCATCTCAAAGAGTTACATCTTTCCCTTCAAGAAGCCTTTCGCTAAGCCTGTTCTTGTGGAATTGGCAAAGGGATATTTGGAAGCCCATAGAGGGCTATGGTGAAAAAGGAAATATCTTCCGTTCAAAACTGGAAAGAAGCTTTCTGAGAAACTGCTCTGTGTTCTGTTAATTCACCTCACAGAGTTACATCTTTCCCTTCAAGAAACCTTTCGCTAAGGCTGTTCTTGTGGATTTGGCAAAGGGATATTTGGAAGCCCATAGAGGACTATGGTGAAAAAAGAAATATCTTCCGTTCAAAACTGGAAAGAAGCTTTCTGAGAAACTGCTCTGTGTTCTCTGAATTCATCCCATAGAGTTACATCTTTCCCTTCAAGAGGCCTTTCGCTAAGACTGTTCTTGTGGAATTGGCACAGGGATATTTGGAAGCCCATAGAAGGCTATGGTGAAAAAACGAATATCTCCCCCTCAAAAGTGGAAAGAAGCTTTCTGAGAAACTGCTCTGTGTTCTGTTAATTCATCTCACAGAGTTACATCTTTCCTTTCAAGAAACCTTTCGTTAAGGCTGTTCTTGTGGATTTGGCAAAGTGATATTTTGAAGCCCATAGAGGGCTACGCTGAAAAAGGAAATATCTTCCGTTCAAAACTGGAAAGAAGCTTTCTGAGAAACTGCTCTGTGTTCTGTTAATTCATCTCACAGAGTTACATCTTTCCCTTCAAGAAGCCTTTCGCTAAGGCTGTTCCTGTGGAATTGGCAAAGGGATATTTGGAAGACCATAGAGGGCTATGGTGAAAAAGGAAATATATTCCGTTCAAAACTGGAAAGAAGCTTTCTGAGAAACTGCTCTGTGTTCTGTTAATTCATCTCACAGAGTTACATCTTTCCCTTCAAGAAGCCTTTCCCTAAGGCTGTTCTTGTTAAATTGGCAAAGGGATATTTGGAAGCCCTTAGAGGGCTATGGTGAAAAAGGAAATATCTTCCGTTCAAAACTGGAAACAAGCTTTCTGAGAAAGGGATCTGTGTTCTGTTAATTCATCTCACAGAGTTACATCTTTCCCTTCAAGAAGCCTTTCGCTAAGGCTGTTCTTGTGGAATTGGCAAAGGGAAATTTGGAAGCCCTTAGAGGGCTATGGTGAAAAAGGAAATATCATCCATTCAAAACTGGAAAGAAGCTTTCTGAGAAACTGCTCTGTGTTCTGTTTATTCATCTCACAGAGTTACATCTTTCCCTTCAAGAAGCCTTTCGCTAAGGCTGTTCTTGGGGAATTGGCAAAGTGATATTTGGAAGCCCATAGAGGGCTATGGTGAAAAAGGAAATATCTTCCGTTCAAAACTGGAAAGAAGCTTTCTGAGAAACTGCTCTGTGTTCTGTTAATTCATCTCAAAGAGTTACATCTTTCCCTTCAAGAAGCCTTTCGCTAAGCCTGTTCTTGTGGAATTGGCAAAGGGATATTTGGAAGCCCATAGAGGGCTATGGTGAAAAAGGAAATATCTTCCGTTCAAAACTGGAAAGAAGCTTTCTGAGAAACTGCTCTGTGTTCTGTTAATTCACCTCACAGAGTTACATCTTTCCCTTCAAGAAACCTTTCGCTAAGGCTGTTCTTGTGGATTTGGCAAAGGGATATTTGGAAGCCCATAGAGGACTATGGTGAAAAAAGAAATATCTTCCGTTCAAAACTGGAAAGAAGCTTTCTGAGAAACTGCTCTGTGTTCTCTGAATTCATCCCATAGAGTTACATCTTTCCCTTCAAGAGGCCTTTCGCTAAGACTGTTCTTGTGGAATTGGCAAAGGGATATTTGGAAGCCCATAGAGGGCTATGGTGAAAAAACGAATATCTCCCCTTCAAAACTGGAAAGAAGCTTTCTGAGAAACTGCTCTGTGTTCTGTTAATTCATCTCACAGAGTTACATCTTTCCTTTCAAGAAGCCTTTCGCTAAGGCTGCTCTTGTGGAATTGGCAAAGTGATATTTTGAAGCCCATAGAGGGCTACGCTGAAAAAGGAAATATCTTCCGTTCAAAACTGGAAAGAAGCTTTCTGAGAAACTGCTTTGTGTTCTGTTAATTCATCTCACAGAGTTACATCTTTCCCTTCAAGAAGATTTTCGCTAAGGCTGTTCTTGTGGAATTGGCAAAGGGATATTTGGAAGCCCATAGAGGGCAATGGTGAAAAAGGAAATATCTTCCGTTCAAAACTGGAAAGAAGCTTTCTGAGAAACTGCTTTGTGTTCTGTTAATTCATCTCACAGAGTTACATCTTTCCCTTCAAGAAGCCATTTGCTAAGGCTGTACTTGTGGAATTGGCAAAGGGATATTTGGAAGCCCATAGAGGGCTATGGTGAAAAAGGAAATATCTTCCGTTCAAAACTGGAAACAAGCTTTCTGAGAAAGGGATCTGTGTTCTGTTAATTCATCTCACAGAGTTACATCTTTCCCTTCAAGAAGCCTTTCGCTAAGGCTGTTCTTGTGGAATTGGCAAAGGGAAATTTGGAAGCCCTTAGAGGGCTATGGTGAAAAAGGAAATATCATCCATTCAAAACTGGAAAGAAGCTTTCTGAGAAACTGCTCTGTGTTCTGTTTATTCATCTCACAGAGTTACATCTTTCCCTTCAAGAAGCCTTTCGCTAAGGCTGTTCTTGGGGAATTGGCAAAGTGATATTTGGAAGCCCATAGAGGGCTATGGTGAAAAAGGAAATATCTTCCGTTCAAAACTGGAAAGAAGCTTTCTGAGAAACTGCTCTGTGTTCTGTTAATTCATCTCAAAGAGTTACATCTTTCCCTTCAAGAAGCCTTTCGCTAAGCCTGTTCTTGTGGAATTGGCAAAGGGATATTTGGAAGCCCATAGAGGGCTATGGTGAAAAAGGAAATATCTTCCGTTCAAAACTGGAAAGAAGCTTTCTGAGAAACTGCTCTGTGTTCTGCTAATTCACCTCACAGAGTTACATCTTTCCCTTCAAGAAACCTTTCGCTAAGGCTGTTCTTGTGGATTTGGCAAAGGGATATTTGGAAGCCCATAGAGGACTATGGTGAAAAAAGAAATATCTTCCGTTCAAAACTGGAAAGAAGCTTTCTGAGAAACTGCTCTGTGTTCTCTGAATTCATCCCATAGAGTTACATCTTTCCCTTCAAGAGGCCTTTCGCTAAGACTGTTCTTGTGGAATTGGCAAAGGGATATTTGGAAGCCCATAGAGGGCTATGGTGAAAAAACGAATATCTCCCCTTCAAAACTGGAAAGAAGCTTTCTGAGAAACTGCTCTGTGTTCTGTTAATTCATCTCACAGAGTTACATCTTTCCTTTCAAGAAGCCTTTCGCTAAGGCTGCTCTTGTGGAATTGGCAAAGTGATATTTTGAAGCCCATAGAGGGCTACGCTGAAAAAGGAAATATCTTCCGTTCAAAACTGGAAGGAAGCTTTCTGAGAAACTGCTCTGTGTTGTGTTATTTGATCTCACAGCGTTACATCTCTACCTTCAAGAAGCCTTTCGATAAGGCTGTTCTTGTGGAATTGGCAAAGGGATATTTGGAAGCCTTTAGAGGGCTCTGGTGAAAAAGGAAATATCATCCGTTCAAAACTGGAAAGAAGCTTTCTGAGAAACTGCTCTGTGTTCTGTTAATTCATCTCAAAGAGTTACATCTTTCCCTTCAAGAAGCCTTTCGCTAAGGCTGTTCTTGTGGAATTGGCAAAGGGATATTTGGAAGCCCATAGAGGGCTATGGTGAAAAAGGAAATATCTTCCGTTCAAAACTGGAAAGAAGCTTTCTGAGAAACTGCTCTGTGTTTTGTTTATTCATCTCACAGAGTTACATCTTTCCCTTCAAGAAGCCTTTCGCTAAGGCTGTTCTTGGGGAATTGGTAAAGTGATATTTGGAAGCCCATAGAGGTCTATGGTGAAAAAGGAAATACCTTCCGTTCAAAACTGGAAAGAAGCTTTCTGAGAAACTGCTCTGTGTTCTGTTAATTCATCTCAAAGAGTTACATCTTTCCCTTCAAGAAGCCTTTCGCTAAGCCTGTTCTTGTGGAATTGGCAAAGGGATATTTGGAAGCCCATAGAGGGCTATGGTGAAAAAGGAAATATCTTCCGTTCAAAACTGGAAAGAAGCTTTCTGAGAAACTGCTCTGTGTTCTGTTAATTCACCTCACAGAGTTACATCTTTCCCTTCAAGAAACCTTTCGCTAAGGATGTTCTTGTGGAATTGGCAAAGGGATATTTGGAAGCCCAGAGAGGACTATGTTGAATAAAGAAATATCTTCCGTTCAAAACTGGAAAGAAGCTTTCTGAGAAACTGCTCTGTGTTCTCTGAATTCATCCCATAGAGTTACATCTTTCCCTTCAAGAGGCCTTTCTCTAAGACTGTTCTTGTGGAATTGGCAAAGGGATATTTGGAAGCCCACAGAAGGCTATGGTGAAAAAACGTATATCTCCCCTTCAAAACTGGAAAGAAGCTTTCTGAGAAACTGCTCTGTGTTCTGTTAATTCATCTCACAGAGTTACATCTTTCCTTTCAAGAAGCCTTTCGCTAAGGCTGTTCTTGTGGATTTGGCAAAGTGATATTTTGAAGCCCATAGAGGGCTACGCTGAAAAAGGAAATATCTTCCGTTCAAAACTGGAAAGAAGCTTTCTGAGAAACTGCTCTGTGTTCTGTTAATTCATCTCACAGAGTTACATCTTTCCCTTCAAGAAGCCTTTCGCTAAGGCTGTTCCTGTGGAATTGGCAAAGGGATATTTGGAAGCCCATAGAGGGCTATGGTGAAAAAGGAAATATCTTCCGTTCAAAACTGGAAAGAAGCTTTCTGAGAAACTGCTCTGTGTTCTGTTAATTCATCTCACAGAGTTACATCTTTCCCTTCAAGAAGCCTTTAGCTGAGGCTGTTCTTGTGGAATTGGCACAGGGATATTTGGAAGCCCATAGAGGGCTATGGTGAAAAAGGAAATATCTTCCGTTCAAAACGGGAAAGAAACTTTCTGAGAAACTGCTCTGTGTTCTGTTAATTCATCTCACAGGGTTACATCTTTCCCTTCAAGAAGCCTTTCGGTAAGGCTGTTCTTGTGGAATTGACAAGGGGATATTAGGAAGCCCATAGAGGGCTATGGTGAAAAAGGAAATATCTTCCGTTCAAAACTGGAAAGAATCTTTCTAAGAAACTGTTCTGTGTTCTGTTAATTCATCTCACAGTGTTTCATCTTTTCCTTGAAGAAGCCTTTCGCTAAGGCTGTTCTTGTGGAATTGGCAAAGTGATATTTGGAAGCCCATAGAGGGCTATGGTGAAAAAGGAAATATCTTCCGTTCAAAACTGGAAAGAATCTTTCTGAGAAACTGCTCTGTGTTCTGTTATTTCATCTCACAGCGCTACATCTCTACCTTCAAGAAGCCTTTTGGTAAGGCTGTTCTTGTGGAATTGGCAAAGGGATATTTGGAAGCCCTTAGAGGGCTCTGGTGAAAAAGGAAATATCTTCCGTTCAAAACTGGAAAGAAGCTTTCTGAGAAACTGCTCTGTGTTCTGTTTATTCATCTCACAGAGTTACATCTTTCCCTTCAAGAAGCCTTTCGCTAAGGCTGTTCTTGTGGAATTGGCAAAGGGATATTTGGAAACCCATAGAGGGCTATGGTGAAAAAGGAAATATCTTCCGTTCAAAACTGGAAAGACGCTTTCTGAGAAACTCCTCTGTGTTCTGTTAATTCACCTCACAGAGTTACATCTTTCCCTTCAAGAAACCTTTCGCTAAGGCTGTTCTTGTGGAATTGGCAAAGGGATATTTGGAAGCCCATAGAGGGCTATGGTGAAAAAAGAAATATCTTCCGTTCATAACTGGAAAGAAGCTTACTGAGAAACTGCTCTGTGTTCTCTGAATTCATCCCATAGAGTTACATCTATCGCTTCAAGAGGCCTTTCGCTAAGGCTGTTCTTGTGGAATTGGCAAAGGGATATTTGGAAGCCCGTAGAGGGCTATGGTGAATAAGGGAATATCTTCCCTTCAATACTGGAAAGAAGCTTTCTGAGAAACTGCTCTGTGTTCTGTTAATTCCTCTCACAGAGTTACATCTTTCTCCTTCAAGAAGCCTTTCGCTAAGGCTGTACTTGTGGAATTGGCAAACGGATATTTGGAAGTACATAGAGGGCTATGGTGAAAAATTAAATATCTTCCGTTCAAAACTGGAAACAAGCTTTCTGAGAAAGGGCTCTGTGTTCTGTTAATTCATCTCACAGAGTTACACCTTTCCCTTAAAGAAGCCTTTCGCTAAGGCTCTTCTTGGGGAATTGGCAAAGTGATATTTGGAAGCCCATAGAGGGCTATGGTGAAAAAGGAAATATCTTCCGTTCAAAACTGGAAAGAAGCTTTCTGAGAAACTGCTCTGTGTTCTGTTAATTCATCTCACAGAGTTACATCTTTCCCTTCAAGAAGCCTTTCCATAAGGCTGTTCTTGTGGAATTGGCAAAGGGATATTTGGAAGCCCATAGAGGGCTATGGTGAAAAAGGAAATATCTTCCGTTCAAAGCTGGAAAGAAGCTTTCTGAGAAACTGCTCTGTGTTCTGTTAATTCATCTCACAGAGTTACATCTTTCCCTTCAAGAAGCCTTTCCATAAGGCTGTACTTGTGGAATTGGCAAAGGGATATTTGGAAGCCCATAGAGGGCTATGGTGAAAAAGGAAATATCTTCCGTTCAAAACTGGAAAGAAGCTCTCTGAGAAACTGCTCTGTGTTCTGTTAATTCATCTCACAGAGTTACATGTTTCCCTTCAAGAAGCCTTTCGCTAAGGCTGTTCTTGTGGAATTGGCAAAGGGATATTTGGAAGCCCATAGAGGGCTATGGTGAAAAAGGAAATATCTTCCGTTCAAAACTGGAAAGACGCTCTCTGAGAAACTGCTCTGTGTTCTGTTAATTCATCTCAAAGAGTTACATCTTTCCCTTCAAGAAGCCTTTCGCTAAGCCTGTTCTTGTGGAATTGGCAAAGGGATATTTGGAAGCCCATAGAGGGCTATGGTGAAAAAGGAAATATCTTCCGTTCAAAACTGGAAAGAAGCTTTCTGAGAAACTGCTCTGTGTTCTGTTAATTCACCTCACAGAGTTACATCTTTCCCTTCAAGAAACCTTTCGCTAAGGCTGTTCTTGTGGATTTGGCAAAGGGATATTTGGAAGCCCATAGAGGACTATGGTGAAAAAAGAAATATCTTCCGTTCAAAACTGGAAAGAAGCTTTCTGAGAAACTGCTCTGTGTTCTCTGAATTCATCCCATAGAGTTACATCTTTCCCTTCAAGAGGCCTTTCGCTAAGACTGTTCTTGTGGAATTGGCAAAGGGATATTTGGAAGCCCATAGAGGGCTATGGTGAAAAAACGAATATCTCCCCTTCAAAACTGGAAAGAAGCTTTCTGAGAAACTGCTCTGTGTTCTGTTAATTCATCTCACAGAGTTACATCTTTCCTTTCAAGAAGCCTTTCGCTAAGGCTGCTCTTGTGGAATTGGCAAAGTGATATTTTGAAGCCCATAGAGGGCTACGCTGAAAAAGGAAATATCTTCCGTTCAAAACTGGAAGGAAGCTTTCTGAGAAACTGCTCTGTGTTGTGTTATTTGATCTCACAGCGTTACATCTCTACCTTCAAGAAGCCTTTCGATAAGGCTGTTCTTGTGGAATTGGCAAAGGGATATTTGGAAGCCTTTAGAGGGCTCTGGTGAAAAAGGAAATATCATCCGTTCAAAACTGGAAAGAAGCTTTCTGAGAAACTGCTCTGTGTTCTGTTAATTCATCTCAAAGAGTTACATCTTTCCCTTCAAGAAGCCTTTCGCTAAGGCTGTTCTTGTGGAATTGGCAAAGGGATATTTGGAAGCCCATAGAGGGCTATGGTGAAAAAGGAAATATCTTCCGTTCAAAACTGGAAAGAAGCTTTCTGAGAAACTGCTCTGTGTTTTGTTTATTCATCTCACAGAGTTACATCTTTCCCTTCAAGAAGCCTTTCGCTAAGGCTGTTCTTGGGGAATTGGTAAAGTGATATTTGGAAGCCCATAGAGGTCTATGGTGAAAAAGGAAATATCTTCCGTTCAAAACTGGAAAGAAGCATTCTGAGAAACTGCTCTGTGTTCTGTTAATTCATCTCAAAGAGTTACATCTTTCCCTTCAAGAAGCCTTTCGCTAAGCCTGTTCTTGTGGAATTGGCAAAGGGATATTTGGAAGCCCATAGAGGGCTATGGTGAAAAAGGAAATATCTTCCGTTCAAAACTGGAAAGAAGCTTTCTGAGAAACTGCTCTGTGTTCTGTTAATTCACCTCACAGAGTTACATCTTTCCCTTCAAGAAACCTTTCGCTAAGGATGTTCTTGTGGAATTGGCAAAGGGATATTTGGAAGCCCAGAGAGGACTATGTTGAATAAAGAAATATCTTCCGTTCAAAACTGGAAAGAAGCTTTCTGAGAAACTGCTCTGTGTTCTCTGAATTCATCCCATAGAGTTACATCTTTCCCTTCAAGAGGCCTTTCTCTAAGACTGTTCTTTTGGAATTGGCAAAGGGATATTTGGAAGCCCACAGAAGGCTATGGTGAAAAAACGTATATCTCCCCTTCAAAACTGGAAAGAAGCTTTCTGAGAAACTGCTCTGTGTTCTGTTAATTCATCTCACAGAGTTACATCTTTCCTTTCAAGAAGCCTTTCGCTAAGGCTGTTCTTGTGGATTTGGCAAAGTGATATTTTGAAGCCCATAGAGGGCTACGCTGAAAAAGGAAATATCTTCCGTTCAAAACTGGAAAGAAGCTTTCTGAGAAACTGCTCTGTGTTCTGTTAATTCATCTCACAGAGTTACATCTTTCCCTTCAAGAAGCCTTTCGCTAAGGCTGTTCCTGTGGAATTGGCAAAGGGATATTTGGAAGCCCATAGAGGGCTATGGTGAAAAAGGAAATATCTTCCGTTCAAAACTGGAAAGAAGCTTTCTGAGAAACTGCTCTGTGTTCTGTTAATTCATCTCACAGAGTTACATCTTTCCCTTCAAGAAGCCTTTAGCTGAGGCTGTTCTTGTGGAATTGGCACAGGGATATTTGGAAGCCCATAGAGGGCTATGGTGAAAAAGGAAATATCTTCCGTTCAAAACGGGAAAGAAACTTTCTGAGAAACTGCTCTGTGTTCTGTTAATTCATCTCACAGGGTTACATCTTTCCCTTCAAGAAGCCTTTCGGTAAGGCTGTTCTTGTGGAATTGACAAGGGGATATTAGGAAGCCCATAGAGGGCTATGGTGAAAAAGGAAATATCTTCCGTTCAAAACTGGAAAGAATCTTTCTAAGAAACTGTTCTGTGTTCTGTTAATTCATCTCACAGTGTTTCATCTTTTCCTTGAAGAAGCCTTTCGCTAAGGCTGTTCTTGTGGAATTGGCAAAGTGATATTTGGAAGCCCATAGAGGGCTATGGTGAAAAAGGAAATATCTTCCGTTCAAAACTGGAAAGAATCTTTCTGAGAAACTGCTCTGTGTTCTGTTATTTCATCTCACAGCGCTACATCTCTACCTTCAAGAAGCCTTTTGGTAAGGCTGTTCTTGTGGAATTAGCAAAGGGATATTTGGAAGCCCTTAGAGGGCTCTGGTGAAAAAGGAAATATCTTCCGTTCAAAACTGGAAAGAAGCTTTCTGAGAAACTGCTCTGTGTTCTGTTTATTCATCTCACAGAGTTACATCTTTCCCTTCAAGAAGCCTTTCGCTAAGGCTGTTCTTGTGGAATTGGCAAAGGGATATTTGGAAACCCATAGAGGGCTATGGTGAAAAAGGAAATATCTTCCGTTCAAAACTGGAAAGACGCTTTCTGAGAAACTCCTCTGTGTTCTGTTAATTCACCTCACAGAGTTACATCTTTCCCTTCAAGAAACCTTTCGCTAAGGCTGTTCTTGTGGAATTGGCAAAGGGATATTTGGAAGCCCATAGAGGGCTATGGTGAAAAAAGAAATATCTTCCGTTCATAACTGGAAAGAAGCTTACTGAGAAACTGCTCTGTGTTCTCTGAATTCATCCCATAGAGTTACATCTATCGCTTCAAGAGGCCTTTCGCTAAGGCTGTTCTTGTGGAATTGGCAAAGGGATATTT